>NW_010228022.1:0-233 GCF_000690775.1 Eurypyga helias
GGGGCCCCCCCCTGCCTCTGTACCCCTCTTCCCAAGAGACACCCCCTTTCCTGCCCAGCCCCAGGGGTGCAGGCCGCCCCGGCCCCCCACTGCCCCCCACTCACCTCCTCGGTGGTGAGGGGCATGCAGATGCGGTACTCCTTGACGAGCATGGTGGTGCGGGCAGGGTGGGGGTCAGGCGGAGGCGTCGGCGCTGGCGGGAGCACAGCTCATTCTGGGGGGCCCAGGGGGGC
>NW_010228022.1:375-850 GCF_000690775.1 Eurypyga helias
AGGAGCAGCCTGGGTGTACCCGGCTGGGGACACCCTGGCACCCCAAAGCCCCGGTGGCGTTAACCCCTTCCCTGCCAGGCAGATGCCCACACCCCTAGGCAGCTCTCTTGGAGTACACATGTCCCCCCCCAAATATGGTGCCATCCTTTCGGGGTGCCACATCTGCACCCGACCGCGGTGGCCAGTGCAGCGAGGGATGTGGGGACACGGTGATGGGATCACGGGGATCCACCCCTGGGCACCCACACTCTGGCCTGCCCCAAGGTGCTGCTCCTGGGGAGCACCCATGGCCATCTGTGTCTCTGGCATGCGACGTCCCTTCCCCGTGCCAGAGCAGGAGCCCCCAGCCTGGGGTTCCTCCCAGCACCTCTCCTGGCCAGCAGCACTACCAGGGTCCCCAGCTTGTCCCCCAGCCCCGACTCCAGCTGGGGCTGGGGATGCTCAGGGTGAGCAACGGAGCAGCTCAGGGGGTCCT
>NW_010228022.1:925-1219 GCF_000690775.1 Eurypyga helias
GGATCCTTGGAGGGGGCAGAGAGGGGCTCACAGGGGGTCTTGTCTGGGGGCAGCTTGTCCGGCTGGGGACACGGGAGTATCCCTGTGGGCACTGGGAGACACAGGGCCATCCCTGGGGGCACAGAGGCATGGGGGGACACAGCAGCATCACTGGGGGCACTGGGGGACACAGGGACATCCCTGAGGACACCAAAGTATTGAGGGACAAGAGGCACTGGGAGACATAGGAGCGTACCTGGAGCCCGAGGGCACCCTGCTGACAGGGAAAAAGGCCGGGTGCTGGTGCCGGGGGTC
>NW_010228023.1:0-274 GCF_000690775.1 Eurypyga helias
AGCAGGGAGCATCCGGGTAGGGCACAACGCAGCTCTGGGGCAAATCCCTTGGCATGTTGCGTCCAGAACACCAGAAGGTGCCTGGAGCGCTGTGGAATCTGGCTGACATCATCCTACCACGCGTCGCGGCAGAGGAGCAGAGGGCAGTCCCGGGGGACACAACCCCGTCTTCCACCCCGCACACCACTCGCTCCACCGCGCTGCATCTCTACTGCAACTCATGTATTTGAAATAGTACTTACATATTTAAAACGGGCTCGTAACACACACCCCA
>NW_010228023.1:312-2421 GCF_000690775.1 Eurypyga helias
TACCGTGCTGGGGATCCCTCAGCAGCGCTCTGGGGGACACAACCCCAAACCTCCCAGCTCCGCCACCTCGGGCAAAGCCTTGTTTTTCCGGAAGACGAACTGAGTGTCCTCCTCAGCCAGCACGACTTCCCTGAGGGATGACACCACGGGGTCGTGGTCCTTCAGCATCTCCGGGTAGTGGCTCCCAGCCCTCTCTATCCGCAGCGAGCGCCGCACTGGGGTCAGGAATTTCATCTCTGGGGCTTCCAGCATCTCCTTTCCTCTGTAGGGAGGGCAAGAGACTTTAGGTGAACCCCGCGGAGGAGCAGTGGCACAGGCGGAGGGCGCAGGCTGCCTCGGCCTTACCTGGCAGCAGAGGTAACTTGCAGCTTGACTGAGACGGGCAGGTGGCTCTGGGACCAGCCCGTTGGGTGCGGAGTCACCGCCGCAGGCTGCTTCTCGCTCGGGCAAGGCGTCGCGGGCTTGCAAGGAGCAGGCTGCTGCACCATTTCCCCTGGCAGGGCAAGAAAAGGGGAGCAGAGCTGCAGAGATCTGCAGCTGGAGAGGGATTGCAACACCGCAGCACCCCCGGCACGAGCGCTGTGCTCTGGAGGTGTGAGGGGCCGGGACTGTGCCTGGCCCTGGCAGGGGAATCCCCCCATTTTCTAAGAGGGGGATTCCCGACTTTCACACCACTCCTTTCTGCTACAGTCATTGGGTACACAGGGTGCTGGGACGGGCTGCAAACCACGCCGCTTCCCTGCCCACGCTCCAGGTGGGCACCCCCCACGCGCATTACCTTCTGACTTTTGGTTTGCAGGCTTCAAAAGGTCAAGGACAACTTCTCTGAGCTCCTCGAGCGGCTGCAGGAAAAGCAGAATGGGGGTCAAGGCAGGCCTGACTCGGGCACAGAGGGTTACTGCTGAACAGGAGAACAGGTCTCTGCTGCGTCGTGACGCCCCAGGAGAGACACGGCAAAGGGCTGCTGGGTTTCACAGAATCCCAGAATGGTTTGGCCTGGAAGGGACCTTAAAGCTCATCTAGTTCCAACCCCCCTGCCATGGGCAGGGACACCTTCCACTAGACCAGGTTGCTCCAAGCCTCATCCAGCCTGGCTTTGGACCTTTCCAGGGATGGGGCATCCACAGCTTCTCTGGACAATCTGTTCCAGTGCTCCCACCCTCTGCGGGAAGAACTTCTTCCTGATATCTAATCTAAACCTCCCCACTTTCAGTTTAAACCTGTTACCCCTTGTCCTGTCTCTAAGCACGACCCGTCACCACTCGGGCACGGCCGGGCAAGAACCACCCTGCACAGGTAAATCCCAGCAGACGCCACAGTTCCAGAGCCCAGAGCTGCCGTCTCACTGCTTCCAGCCGCGGCTCCCACGCAGCGCAGGGTGCTCGTCCTCCCCGTCCCCTCCAGTCCCACCCCTGCCTGCTCGGCCAGCTGAAGCCAATGGTGTTTCTGGGGGACCTGCAGCTCTAAAAAGCTTTTTCGCCAGCAACTTGCACTGCTAACCTCGCTCCAAAATCTGACCCCTAGGTGTGGGGGAAGCCTGCTGGCACAGAAGCAGGGAACGCCGGGAGCTAGCAGAGAGAAGTGTGCCTCACTCACCTCAGCACCAGCGCAGACCGCAGCCTTGTACAACTCCAACATGTAAAGGGGGCCTCTCTGGGCAAACAGTTTCACCTTGCAGATCCAGAATTTGGCAAACTTCTCCGCCTGGGGTACCCGGGACAGTATGGCACAGATCTCCTCTGTCTCCACACCCTACAAGGGCAGGTCCCAGAGAAAGGGGTCAGCTGCAGGGCCAGAGCATGGGCTGGGGGAGCTGCTAGTGCACAACTGCTCTCCCTGCGCTCGCTAGGAAACGGGGTCTCAGAAGAGTCTGGTTTTTGCATCTCCTCCGTGACTGTGGGCAGGTAACAGCTTTCCTGCCTCTATCTCCCACCTCAGTAAAACGAGTCCAGCGTTTCAGAGGGATGCCAAGGAATAGACTCTTCAGTGCTGGCACTGACGGAGCCACCAAGCCCTGGAGCAGCGCTGGCAGTCAGCATTCCCAGAGGCGATTCTGCCCAGCAGCCATGAGCTGCACCAGCACCGGACCTCAAGGTGGCTCAATCAGCC
>NW_010228023.1:2434-7330 GCF_000690775.1 Eurypyga helias
CTTCAGGGCCAGGTACCAGGACACTGGCAATGACACACGCAAGCCCCGTGACTGGGCATCGCATCTCACTGCATGCTTTTGGCCCATCTGGAGCTCCATGAGGACTTTCACTTTCCCTATGGATGATGCTACCCTGCTGGCACCTGCGGCCAAGCGAGCGAGCATGCTCCAAACCCCCTGTGCTGTGGGGGGTGTGGCACTCATCTCCTGGGATGCTCCAGGAGTCCATTGAAGCAGCTCCTTCCCCATTCCCACCTCCTCAGCGAGCTTCAGGCACTCAGTTAGGATGTCGTTGATCTTGAAGCAGAGACGCTCTGGGGTCTTTTCCTTCTCTTCCTCCTTGACATTTGCCAAGGACAGTTTCACTGGCTTTTTCTGCAGCAGAGTCATAGGTGGCCGCTTGTACGTCTTGCCTTTGGAAGCCAACCACTCCTCCAGCTGTTTCCTGATGAAGCACCAAGAGATCACTGTTACCACCCCAGCAGACCACCAGCACTTGGCCAGGCTACTCTCTTCCCATGGGAAATCTCCCTCTAGCCAACTTCAGCTGCTCAGGAAGAACCAGTACATCTATCCTAAAAACGTATCCGAGCCCTAAGCTGGGAAAGGAAAAACCCCCCAGGTTTTCGCGTGCCTTGAAGATGAAACAGGAGAGCAGCTGCACGCTCTCCTCCTGCTTGCTGAATTGGTGGGAAAGGAACTCAGGGTACCGCCAAATCTCATCCCCACTCTCCTCTCTTCTGGGAAATCAACCTCCAGACAAGCATTCTCTGGGAAGGGGACTTGGGACCCTGTTGGCAGCAGGTTGGTGCTGGTTCACCCAGTTAAACACTTTATAAACTCTGCTGTCCCCTGGAGGCGAGGACGGCCGCGGCCAAAGCTGCTACTTACTTACGGTCTGCAGGTGATGGGGTCTTGGGAACACGCCAAGCCTGGATTCCATTTCCCTTCAAGAGCTTCGGCTTAAGCTTCTCTCCCCTACTCCTAAAATCTCTCTCAATTGCTTGAATTTTGGAGCCGTGTGCGCTGCGAGGCTGGTTTTGGGGCACTGTCACGCAGGATGCTGCTGTGCGTCTGACAGGCACCACCTTTGTGTCCTTCCTATCCACTTCCCCTTTAGCCGTGGGCCTTTGCCATTCCATGCTGCCACACGCTTTCAGGCTGGGTTTTGGCTTCGTGGTCCCCTGGGGCCTGGTAGAGGCCAGGAGCTTTATGGGAGGCCCTTTGACCTGGAGGGGTGCACTGTAGTGCTTCAGGCTTCCCGCTGGAAGCGTGCCGAGTGGTCTTCCTGTGGTTTCCCTGGCTGTGCGAGTTTTATCCTGGTCTGCCCCCAGCATTTTATGCAGCGAATTAGTGGAAGCAGAAAACTTCAGGGGCTGCAAAGGCTGAGGTTTGACACTTGGGTTTTGTGGTGCGCTCTTTGAGCCTGGCAGGGCTTTCCTGAATTTATCCTGAATTGGCTCTTCCCTAGCCTGGTGGCTATTAATTCTGTCCTTTGGGCCCGTGACAGTTCGTGACATCATGGCTGAGCTTTGCCTCTGAGTAAAGACCCTCTGGTTCCTGAGACTCTTTCCATCAGACTGAAAAGGTCTGCTGGGCAGGGGGTGTGCAGAGGCTTGTGCTTGGATGTTTTTTTTGTTGCCAACCAGCCTGCCCTGCAGGCCCTCATTTAGGGAGAAAGGTGCCCCAGGCGGGGGGAGGTCAATTCCAGGCGGATGTGCCGCAGCAGTGACAGTCTCCTGCGCAGGCGTCTCCTTCCTTTCTGGATTTAGGTGACCAGAGGATGAAGCTGGGAGCCTCCCTTTGGGCTGTGTAGGGTGGCTCCTGCTCAGCACGAGCCCCATGGGAAGCTCTGTGCTCCTCCTTGGCAGCTCTGGATGTGCTGCTGCCGCTCTCTGGGATGTAATTGAAGGCTTCTGCTGAGCAGCGTGGCCAGCACGGTGTGAGGATTTGGCATCCAGCTTGCCATCCCTCTGAGCGCCCTTTGCCACGTTTCTGACAACGTCCTTGTTCCTGTCAACCTGGAGAGAGAAAGCAAACCTCAGTCCCAAGGAGAGCCGAGCGTGGGCAAACCCTGGAAGCTTGCTCCCATCACCACCCTGCTAGCACAACGGCGTCCGTGCAAAGGCCCACGGTGATGAAGCTGTTCTCCAAAGAATGACAATACCCACCAGCCCCTGTGGGGATGAGTCTCCCACACTAAATTCCTCTGAAAAATAATTAGTTGGCTTATCTGCAGCAGTTTAGCAGCATGCACCCCGCTGGGGTCAGGAACTCCCTATTTAGGTTCCCTGTTCTGCCCAGGCTTGCTTCAAGCACGATATACAAAACTAGACTCAAAAGGTTTCTACTTACACGTTCCAGTTTAGGAACTAGTTCTAAGGGTGGATGATTCAGGTGGTTTGTCCGGTCCTTTAAAAAGGCTCTGTAGGAAGCCAAACAAGATATCAGGTAAACAAGATAAACAGCTGTTGCAAAAAGGGTTGAATATCTACAACACTGCTGGCTGCCTTAGTCACAGGAGCTTTTGGAAATCAAAAAGCCATCAAGGCAGTACCACGTAACGTTAATTCTTTTCCTTTCGCGTGGCAGCAGAAAAGCAACACAAAACACCAAGATCCAAGGCTGTCACAGAACGTAGAGCTTCCGCTGACAGCACAAGTAACCAAAATGGTTCTGGCAGGAGGGGGCTGCGGTGGGTTTGGAGGGCTCCCGACACCCCCACGGGCGTCCTGGCTTCGCCCTGGTGCTGCAGGCAGCTAAGGCGCATCCGAGTCAGCTGGTGCTGTGCTGCAGGTCACAGCAGTGTCTCAGGGTACATCAGTCAGGGTTCACTCTGCCACAGTGGCCAATTCACGACCTTCTCAGCTGCCCAGGCTCTGCCAGTGAAGCGGAGAAGTGGGACGGCAGCCCCAGCTGTTGCTGCCCCCCTCCTGTCCTCCTCCCTGCACTGGAGCACTCTGTCAGCAACCAGCTGCGGGGCTCCCCCCACCCTGCTCCGGATCTAGCAGCTCAGCTGATGCCCACGCAGATATTTTCCGTAATGAAAAAGCCTGAAGGGTTTGGGTATTGCCCTCTATTCTACACAAATGGTGTAAGAAAGACCATGAATCTTCCCTCCTCATTTCTATTATATTACTGGTGTTTTCTGGAGCCTGGCACCAGGGATTGGGTGGCTCTTTCTGGTCTCTGATCCTGCTTCCCTTCATCTTCTCCCCACGGAGAAGTTTTAGGTCTTCCTTTGCACTATAGTGTCATGAGAAATACTCACTGCAGTCTCTCAAGTGTTCGGGTTCGACAAGCACATCAGCAGTTTGAATTAAAGGCTTTGCAGACAGTTACCTCACTACTTGTGGCCTCCACATGGCTGCTGCGCTCACAGCGGCATATCTGCACGCAGCCCAGCTTTGGAGGAACCGAGCAAGGCAGCGACGGGGGCCCAGAGGTAACTCATTTAACTGGTGGCTGTATCTATTTCCTTTTAAACGCTCTGAAAAATGTCCCTTCACAGCATTAACCTATCCCAAGTGGCCAGTGAAAGCTGCCATTGGAAAGCAGCAGTGAGACTTGATCCACCCTTTTTCAAGGCCCATTAGGAAGTAGAGTTACTGACAAAAAGGGCCCACTCTGCCCAACCCAAGAACTGAGATGAGAAAGTTTCACAGAGACTCAGAAAATACCCAGAAGAGACAATATCAACCAGCAGGAAATGTCAATGCTCAAACCATCCCTTTGCTCCTGCTGCCAGAAATTCTACAGAGCGCTGCTGGGCAGAGCTGTTCCCGCTCACTGCCTTGACAGCAAGGCTCTGGGAGGAGGCGATTTTCCAAAAATCACTGCAGAGAGAAGGCAGACACTGGCAAGCTGGGAAGAGTCAGCTTTACTTCAGAGAATCAGAGCGACTGAGAACAGGAGGGACCCTTCAGATCATCTACTCCAAGCCCAAAGTCCTCCTGACTTACTTTGCACTCGGGCATTTCAGCTTCTTTTTGCCTGTTTGGTTCTCCTGGATCCGACTTCTCCACTCCTCTGCAAAGAGATGGTAGGAAAATGCAGTGCGCACACCACAACCTTGGTATTTGCAGCATCGCTACGAACTCATTTGCATTCACAGCATTACCACGCAGGTCCCCCACGCTCCCCACCCAAACTGGGCAGTGCTGCTGCCAGAAGTTTCCAGGTCATTTCCACACACATGATATTGCCCAGAGGCTTGTCAGCACAAAAGCCCAGAGCTGTCTGACACTTGCAGCGTGATGCGCTCAAAGCCTCGGTTGTGGGGGGGCTTAGTTAATTTACAGGAGGAAAGAGGAGGTGCTGCTGACGGCCCTGCTCAGCGATGTATCCCATTAGCCTGACCCTTGCCGTTGCGAAGCCCTCTGCTAACATAGGCAGGTGGGAAGAGCGAAAAGAGTCTCGTTGGGCAGGGGGGAGAAACAGGGGATACTCTGACACTCCCAGTTTGGCTGAGGTACTGGGGCATCTTATGGCAGGGACAGCCTAGCCCGGCTGGAATCCAGTATCGCCCCGTCCCTAAATCTGTTCCACCCTCATCACCCACATCCCCAGGCCTCTGAGGACACCTCAGTCCCCCCACTCTGGCCAGCCCTCTGCCCCTCAAGCCACCCCATTCCCTTGACGCTGCACCCCAAGGCTTCCACAGAACAGCATGGCACCCCCCGGTGCCCCCAGCCTCCCCAAAGCACATCCCAAACCTCTCCACATCACCTGCCCTCCCAGACCACGGCAACACCCCTCATTTCATGGGTAGGCCCTGTGCCTCATTCGGGTTCACAGCATGCTCCCTCCTCCATGTTCCTCCCAAAGTCCCAGCAGCCACCCACTCCGTCCCTGCCCCTCCACGCCATCCCCAAGGCAGGCCCATCCACCCCACAA
>NW_010228024.1:0-24517 GCF_000690775.1 Eurypyga helias
TCCCCCCTCCCCCCCTTTTTAATGTAAATTATAGGGTTCATCAGTTCAAAATTTGGACCACAGAACTGCTGACACCCCTCCATGCAAGGGTTATGCCACCATTATTCCTCTAGCTATCTTGCCTTCTCTCGGACTGTAAAATAACTAACCAGGATGACCCATTTTCACACTTGCTTTCCTACCTGTAATGGATTTTGTTTAAAAAAAAAAAATCAACTAGTTTTCAACAGAAAAAAAAACCAAACCCAAAACCAAAACAGTCCACAACAAACCCATGTGAGAAAGTAAAAAGTAAACCTCAGAACTGAAGCTAGACAGAAGACACTAAGGCTGCTACAGTATATGCCAATCTGCAGGCATACTGCAGGTATGGTTTTGGTCATTCAGGGCTGCACACACACTTTGGAAGGTAGAACTGGATTCATAGTTGCTTTGAATTCCTTTGGCTTTTATGGGATTTAATTGAACCTAGGTGTCCATGTAAATATTTTCCCAAATGTCACTGCTTTCAGCCACTCAATTGTACATAACTGAGCTCTATGTTTTGCAGAAATTTTCTCGCCATTTTTTCTAAAAGTAATTTGGAAGTCCTAAATCTGAATACTCTCAGGTAGATACACAGCCCATATGTTCTCTAGTTTAGTGGAAATAGATATTGTTTCATGGACTTAAGTAGAATCTGTGATTTTACATTTCACAGGTTTTAAATATTCTCAGGCTTAGTATATGCTTTCAGATCTGATTAATATCTTAGTGAGGTGGAAGGATATTAGTAGAGAAAAGGATGAGAAGTGCTTAACTTAGCTTTCAAAATTACTCTCCCACCACTGTTATTTAATCTATTTTTTTCTGTGTGTTTAATGTCAGACAAAACCAGCTTCTTACTAAAATAGACTGTCCTTGTTCAAACATCCCCTGATACACTGAAAGCAGCTTCCTCTCAATTTGGGAAAGCCAAGACTACACTTATCAGAAAAGAGTAAGGCTGTGTGTTTTCCTGTTTTGGTGGGGGGTTTTTTTGGTCTTTTTTTTTAATGTTTTATTTTACTTCTCTCTTTATATAGATACCTTGCTGTTAACAAGATAACTGTAATGCCTGTGATTTGGGAGCAGGTATTCACAGGGCAGAAAAGATTTGTTCTGGCTTAACCAGATGCATGGTAGTTTTAAGACTTTGAAATGAACTCAGTGGATGAATTTTATTTCATGTAACCAGCAAAAATCTCTCCCATGCAAACCAATGTCCTGATACTTTAGAGAAACAGGAAGCAATTTTCACACCTCATTCACACAACCAATGAAATGTGAAATAGGTTCCATGGTCAGGTGAGAATCCTGGACATTCTCTCTATCTCTGGGTAAGGCAATCTTATTCCCAGGGCATTAGAGGAGGGAGATAAACACAGAGTAAAAAGTATTTATTAAGACCAATGTTACTGTCTGAATAATGGAGGGAAAGTGAAGGACTACCCAATACTCTATATTCTTATTTACGTTCAAGAAGTGATGCTGAATATCTATATTACTGAACAGAATTGTTTTGTTTCATCCAGACTCTGAACAAGTAGTTTGATGTAAAATCAGTGGATAAGGATATAGCATGGCAGATTATAACAGTCATCACCTTATGTATGTTGACTATAAAATTATATAAAAAAAACTATAAATCTTCATGCAAAAGCAGAGATTGTTGTTAGTGCTACTACAACATATAAATAAGGTGCTAAGGTGGAAAACCACATCTCCCCTCCTCATCAGAATTTCATTGGCTTAAACAAGGCAGTCTGAACCATGCAAATGCATAGAACAATCACAGGATGAAAGCTAATTAAATTTTTAAAATAGTTCCCCCCCACGCCCGCCCTTATAGTCAATTTGATTGACACTTAATAGTTAAGCCAGTCCATTTGTTTCTTAAGAGTGAAGTTCCCACAGCAAAAAAAATACAACACAATAGTCTGTGCTGGAGTCTTGTGGGCAAGTGCAGTGAGCATGGAGAAGCTCTGATGAGTCTATTGAAAAAGCAGCTGTTTCTGCCTTCACTTCTGACCTGGTAGTGCACTCCAGTATAGCTGTGTTCAAAACCCTTTCACTCTTTACTCAGCGCTGCTTGCCATTCAGTGGGACAGAAGCAAGATCTTTACATTGGTTTTAAACTACTTCAAGAAGCAGATGCAGCAATTACCTTTAAAAGCAATAGCTAGATGGACCCTGAATGGTGGCCTGTTTTTATTATTGCTGTCTGTCCAGGGAGCACTTTTATTGCTAGCAATCAGTGTTAGATCTTCAATAGCAGTTGATCATTTTTGCTTCAGGCTTTTGTGTGTCCATATGGCCGTGTGTGGGGAATGCAAAGAAGAACAAATTTTACTACTGGATTAGCAGTTCTTGTCCTGCCTCTTAATTTTACATTATGGTCCATTGTGTGCATACCGCAGAACGAGGAAGCAATGTGATTAAACCATAAATGATAGCCAAACTGAAGGAATGCCTCAATCAAATACTACATCTCTGGACTTGAAATCATTAACATGGTAATTATAAAAGTTCTACAGAATCGCTGACACAGATGGCTTGGGAAATAATGTGTACTTAACAAAGTATAAAATGTTCCCAAAGAGTTATACTAGGGGTGGTGCAGATTTCTTCACTTGTTAAATTTGTAACATACAATTGGTAGACCTCAAAATGATGGTGTTAGAAAAGTAGGACAGGTATTACTACGTGCAACCTCCTTCCTTTGGCAATATAACTATTACAGGCTTTTGGATTGTCAAGTATTCACTGAAGATATTGCATACTCATCTTAACTGATGATTTATTTTCAAAGAATTCATGGATAAAAAAATTAACCATGCTTATGACCCAGAGCGTCCTGGATTCAAACATTTTGACTCTGAGTTTTGCAAGTGGCAGTAAGCAACTAAGGACTGGAAGATTCAGGACTACTGATATTTAAACCAGAATAAATTCTGTAGTGATTGAGATCCATGTAATTTCATTAATCTAAGTGAGATTTCTCAGATATGCTAAAGGTTGCATATGCTGTACTATAATTAGGTCTGTCAATACTCATTGATAAGAACTATGATATATCTTTTTTATTTTAATGGAAAAGTTTAGAAGGGTTTTGTAGAATTTTTATGTAAAAGAGAGTTGTCTTGGGGTATTATGCAAGGTTTATCTGCTGAAATAATTTGACTGGTGTATTTTTAATCAAAGCCCAAACCTCTCTTTTATTATTTTGAAATCCCAGAAACAAAATAAATAAATAATAAGCTCCAAACTAAGCTATCTTTAACTTCTATTCTGGCACTGATCTCACAAACTGCAGCTCATAAAATACCTGCTCTAAAGAACTGTACATCATCCCAATATTATTGCTTTTCTTATATATTCTCAGCTTCAATCTAAAAAAAAGTGACGTATGCTGTAGTGGTGATGAGTAAACAGCAACTGGATTTTAACAACGTTCTATTTATCAGTGTTAAAACAATAATGGCTAATGTTTATTTGTGGAAAGACATTACACTGCAGATGTTCAAACTGACCATAGGTATATTGTTATCTTGAGTTACCTGTGACTGTGGAAGAGGTCTACCTATAAGCAGAGAAACATCTTTTGCTTTCAGGAAATAGCAGTTTTAGGAATGAACTACTCAGAGAATAATTTACAGAGGAATAGATGGAATTGCCAAGTTATATACCACAGCTTTATATATACTAGCCAAATTGCAGATACCTTTACTCCTTCAGAAATGCTACTCAAACTGAAACCTTCAAATCATCCGAGTCTAGTGAAACAGTGACATAGGAAGTTACTGGGAACAAATTGCAAATATTCAGAGGTTGTAAAACTGTTGGAGGAAAAGAAACTTGTGGGGTATAGTTCTCCACAAAAAGGTGTCACATGCACTTGTGGCTGAATCAAGGTATCTTTACAAATAACACACAGCTTCCAGAGGTTAAAACACAGTAGCTGACCTTGCAGTATGGGATAAGACAAATAATTTGGTAGTGGTCCACATATTGTATGTATTTAAGGAAAATGAACTAGAGACACCAGCCTGTGCTCTCCCCCGGTGTTGTCCAGATCCCAAATAGGCCATAAGATTGTAGGCAGTTGACTGCTTTTTTGGACAGCTTTGGATTGTATATGTCAGAGGGATATTGAGTCCAGGGGACCAGGCTAATCTGAAATAAATCCCCTGAGTAGATGGAGGGGCAGCAGCAACAATGGGTTTCATTTACTGATCAGTGTTTATTGCACCAAATTGCTTACTAAGAGACATACTTTGAGTCAACATTAAATCAACATTAAATTTACAGCTCTAATGTTTGATGTAGTAGAGTGACTGAAAGAACATGTAAAGAGTGAGGGAACATTATCTGGGGTTTTCATAACTTGGTGCTAAAGTACTGCCTTTGAGTTTAGATTTGTAAATACTTTTCACCTCTAAGCTGTGGCCAGTTTCCAAGATTTTGCATTTTTCGTGAGCCAATGCAAGCAGTAAACTATCCCAAGTTTATCCAGTGTGATGTGAAACAGCCTGTTTTGTAGTGAAAGGCTGGACTTGGGCTTCTAGTCTAAATAACTGTTTGTGGAGGAGAGGAGGTTGGAAGTACATAAAAACTTGTATAATAATTTACCTATAATAACATAAAAAGGAAGTAATTATTGATAAAACTATAATTTTTGTTTTGAAAATCAGGGTCCTGTTGTTTAGCTGGTAGATACAGGTGAGGACCCACTGTTTTTAATGAAGCTGTGTTTGTTTAACCAGCTAGAGGTCTGGTCTGTGTTTTTTGTACTGCCAGCTCAAGCGAGTGCCAGTTGTGTGAGAACAGCTCAAAACAATTGGTTATATAATGTCCGTGCCTTAAAAATATGTACATCTAGATAAGCAAGAAAGTTTTCAAAAATACAAAAAAAAAAAACCCCAACCCAAGCGTCTGGAATTTACACCCATTAAAGTACAGGCTGTGGCTTTGCTAAGAAAATGAAATTCCCATAATAAAGAGGTAATTTTGGAAAGTAATAAATCTTTTTTTTTTTTTCTTGGAGATTGCTCTCAATGGCATATTAATTTCTCTGTAACCTGCAGCTCTGCTGCTTTCCTCTCAGAAAATGCATTGGCAAGACGACCCTTTCCTCTCCTGTGGAGTTTGACTGACAGGACGCTGCCAAGGAGGGAAAATAATTTTCAAAGTCTTACCTAAGAAAAAAACATTTCTTGTGCTCTCACTGGACTTTTATTGCTGCAGGTGTTACAGGAAAAACAAATCAACTCAACTGTTCTGGCTCTTAATAAGAGTATTATTAAGATCCCCAAGCATACCTGATACTGCTCTTCCAAACAGACCGAGGAACTCCATTCATTTATTGATGCACTCTCCGTGAAGGGATTATGTTTCACTTTGTTTGAAGGACCTGAGAGCCCTTATTATTTTTGTTTGCAGAAACACTGTGGTGCACATGAAAGAGACACAGAGGGAAAAAAACCTTTTTTTTTTTTTGGTGGGGGGAGAGTGGCTGGCTGTTGATTGCCTTTTTTTTTTTCCCCTTTTCCATTTGAAAAAGCTTCTTGGATGATTGATTTCTGATTTAGATTACCACATCCTCTCCGTTGTTCCCTGTTCTGTTTACTGAAATTTTTTATCTGCCCTGTTCAGCTGACATTCAGGATATTGATAAGGTTAAAGATAATGACTGAGTTGCTTTAGTGGCCAGGTAGAACAGAGACTAGCTTATTTTTATAAAGTCTTTCCTCCCTGCCATCTAGTAAAGACAAAGGTGTACCTAGGATTATAAAAAACAAACACAATAGCAAGAAAGAGAAAACCTCTCTCTTTTAGATTCCCTTCCCTTGTAGCTGCCGTAAGTCCTCCTACAACACCACTTACCATGGCAGACAAACATAGTGCTTGGCGGGAAGACCGTGTGTTTCCATGAGGTACCCCTTGCACGGGGCTGAAGACCCACAAGCCAGCCATCGTCTCTGCCTCTGCAAGGAAAAGTGCAGCTCCCGAGGGGCAGCACGTGTGGACACAACCATGCCCAGGCCACGCAGCTCTGCTGAGGCTGCTCAGGCACACAACCTTCTCGGCATCCAAATACCGTGTGAATTCCGTGGGGAAAGGGTGAGGAAAGGCTCACGGGTGGGGGGTTGGGGTCTGAGACATCACAATAATTCTCCAGATTGGGTCCGTTGTGCTTTCACCAAGAGTTACTAAGCCTGAAAAATTGTTTTTTTCTATATCTCTGTATGCCTGTACCATGTTTTTTCACCTCATTTTGAAAGTAACCAAGTGGAATATTTATGTCCTAATCTCTCTCTGCACTTAAGACTTGAAAAATTCGAATTAGGGGCTTCATTTATTTGGGGTTGTCAGGATACTATTATAACAACGAGAATGTTTTTCACACCAGTACTGCTGAAGTGCAGTAGTTTGACTTATCTTCCTTATACCTAGTTTAAATTGTAATTGCCCTTGTGCTTTCACTTATCTTGCCTTCTTTCTCAGCGTGAGTCAGCCCTGGACAAACAGTTAATGACAGCTGAGCAGGATTTAATGTAACTGGAGAGCGGCATGTGTAGCACAAGAAATTATAACCTTTGCACTCTTCTACCTCTGTCTCTGGCATAAAAGGGGATTTACATTTCTGCTGCATGCCAGCAAAAGCTACAGCCTGCTGACAACTGGGAAAGGCCAGGATGCTCCTGCATCCTGGTCATATGTCCCCTTCAAATGCACCCACTAGCTACATCCAGCTGTGGATATCCCTATGGATACTTCCATAATTACTTTGTTTGCAGTGTAATTTACCTCTGCATGCAAGGCAACCTGCAAGCATCTTGCAGATCTGCACAGTAAAGCAGATCCTTGCACTTTGGTAAGCGAAAGAGATATAGATACTCATTTTATCAGCTATACTAGATCCCCTGAAAAAGTGAGGCATTGTGTAAAATTTGCAGTCTCTGCTACATACATCTAGTGACAAATAAAACCAAAAAGGAATACATTATCTTTCCCAAGGAGATTGCAATAATTTGGCACAAATTCTAAGACTTCACTGAAAAATAAAAACACCTTTGCTTTTTGTGTATACCACTTTATTGATAGCGCAAAATGTAAGCCATTGAAATATTACTCAGCTTACTGATACTCTGGGCCTCATTATTAATTTATTACTGTACTTTTTTACATACATAGTTTCATAGGTTTTCCTGGCTTTCTTCTGGATTCACAGTGTGTAATATAGTATAGGGTCATGACTTTTACTGTAAAGAGTATATTTGCATTTAAAGGAAGTCTTTACAGACAGCTATTAAGATAAAGGTTATTCAGAAAAAAATACAGTGACTGTTGCTTAAGCTATAACAGAACCACAGAAAAGTGGAAGAGGAAAGATATTTTTAGGCTCTGAACTGCTAGCTTTCTTCCTGTGTCATGATTCCCACTGATCAGACCTGATGGTTTAGACTGTCTGACAAAGAGTTTTGATTCTATTTCACTCCCATTTTTAATGTTTTCTGCAAGGTAAGGCCAACTTAGTCTGGGAGTTATCTATTTTGATAGCGATGCAGAGAAAAACAGTAAGATATGGGAGCAATATAACCTAGCTGACATTTTGGAGGATTCTTATAAACATAAACCAAGATAATTTGTTCTGTTTTCTGCTTTATACTTGGTTCAACTATAAATCCAAATGTGTGATGCCATCCCCAGTTTGGAAAGAAAAATAGTTTTGGTGTCTCTAAATAATAATAATAGTGATAGTGATAGTGATAGTACAAAATAAATAACAGAGACAAAATTTCTGCATTTCAGTTCAGGTTCCGCAATGCTGAGTTTCCCTAGTAATATGTTGAAAGTTTCCAAAATCTTATTGACTCCTAACAGAATTTAAGGCACTTTAAGAAAGCTCTGTCCTTTATAACTTTAAAGATCATTGTAGAGTGATACTGATTCAGAAGTGCTAACATCCTGCTCCAGTTCTTTATTCTTGATGGCAGGAAAAGTGTCAGGGAGATCTGGGGAAAATTGCAGGAAAAGAAAGACAGAAAAAAAAAATTAAAAATAATATATGAAGTAGAACATGTAATTTATGTGAGCATTATAATGAAAAATACAAACTTTTCCAGCTAGATGTATGGAAAATCTTTTCTTCAAAGCTGTGAAAACCATCTCAGGTCCTGTCATATCAACAGTGTGAGACTAATAACCACTGGCTGAGAATCTCTTGTAAAATACAAAAAACAACCCCTACAGTAAAATGAAGTTTTCTATAGAAAAATGTTTAATAGCCTATTGTTTAAAGACAAAGCCCTTTGTTTGAATCATATTTTGACTTTTGATAGATAATATGCTGTGCAAATTAACTTTCATATTGATAAGCACTGAAAAAAAGGTTCTCATTACCTGAACGAGAATGAATCCTTTTTTGAGCTCTCTAGTTTTTCAAGACCAGTTGTATTCAGAATTTATTTTTCAGACATAACTAATTTGATTTGGTTCGTACTCCATACGGCAGAATTTAATATAACTATAATTAAAGAAAAACAATTTAATGTTGGATTCTTTCATTATGAACATTTAGCCATATAAAGGTTCCAGATGATGCAGTTATCCATGGTTTTCTATTCAGCCACTCTTGATCATCTGTTGCATTAAGCTTTACTTTTATGGACTTGGTTTTGGTTTTTTTTTTTCATTAAGCTTTAGCAGAAAGAAAGAATTCACTATGAACACGCAAAGTAAAAAGGGCAAAAGGCCTATAAGTTATGACCATGTTATAATAAATACCTAAATTTGCCTATGGAAAAAAGGGGACATAATTTATCATGTAGTCTGAGAGGATATTTTCAACAAATAAATAAATAATAGTTAACAGCTAGGTTGCAGGGATTGCTGGAGATGACACTGCAAGGAATTATTCTGCCTTAGAGACAAATGGATCTAGATTTTGAATGTTTTAGTGACTTCAGTTCATGAAAGGATACATGACACAATGCCTTCAATGATTACAAACCGCTTTCATGGCTGTCATCTATTTTCTTTAGAAACAGTGTTAGACCACTTGATTCAAGTCCTAGTGCAACCATTTCTTCATATAGAGAATTCTGTTTATTCGTAAGATGTTACTTGATAAGCATGTGTCATTGGTTTAATGTGCTTTGCCTCAGATGCAGTCAAACATTATGTGTTGTGTCTGCTGACTTTGAGAGCCACTGAATACCTTAAAGACCAGAATAGTCCAAAAGACAACTTTTGCAATGAAAACGCTATTGTCATCCGCAAAATATTCTGTAACTATAATTATTATTTGTAGTATTTTCCTAAAAATTCCACTATTTTCTGTAAAAACCCTGTAATAAGGCACAGTTTTAGGTAAGAGTATTACTTGTCTTAGGTGAGCACTCAGAATATTTGAGTCTCCTGCAGAGGGTTGGTCCTCTTGGGAAGAAAGTCTTAAAACCTTCACACCAGGCAAAAAACCTCAAACGTCCCACCTCTCATAATTCTTGTTGAAGACTAGGCTGTATGTTAGCAGCTAAGTTGGTGGCTTGCTCTGTTGCAGTGGTGGAGCAGAAAGGTGGGAACACAGCGGAGATTCGTCTCTTTACACGTCAAAGCAGTAGCAAGCAGTTTATAAATCAGTGAGAGGGAGCTGTGGCCATTGTATTTTCACCCTTTTTTGCTGCAATGCTTTTTCTTAGCTGGACTTAGGAAAACCAGTGTGTAGGCTTCCTAAATTTGATGAAAGAAGGTAATGTGACCCTGTGCACAGTGGATGAGATAGCAGAGCATAAACCCACAGCCGAGTAATGGATAAGACTTGGAAATACGTCCCCTTGCACTTTGCATTTACAACCAGTAAAGTGCACTGTCAGAGACAACGAGCTGAGTGAGATGGACCACTGGTTTGATCCAGAAACTTCCAAGTATCTTGTAACAGGACTCTGACATAGTAAATTTTTATCATCTGCCCTGGTAACTATTAGGTGACTATTGCTGGCATGGAGTAAAACTTGCATGTCCTTGCAAATTAATTGTTAGAAAGACTTTAAATAACACGGATAACTAGCATGACTCATAACAAAGTAACAAACTGTGTGTCTAAAAAATATTTTTCAAATATCTATCTTATGGCGACTGTTGTACAGATGTTTGATGAGTATTTCTGTAGGCATGACAGAACTTGCAAGCACAGGGAAAAATACTAAGAGGCAGAACTTGGGAGAATTTGTGTGGCTTTGGTCAGGAGCTCAGGCAGAACTAGGTTATCTGGGACCTACTGCTGGGAGCATTTTACTGCTAATCGTGCATGGCAAAATAGGAAAACTCAGTAGAGCTTTATAAAGTCCAAGGAATTCCCCACAAAATTATGAAAAAAAAAAAAATCTTACTCAAAAAATTGTTTGTTCCTGACCACTTTATGCCCATGCTCTTCACTCCAGCCTTTCAGGTAGGCTAGAAGGTGAAACCAAATACGTAAAAATTAGAATCCTTACGTTCAAGGGACATTTTTGACTCACAGTGCTCATTACATTTCTACATTTGTTTCCTGGTATGTCTGCCCAGAGGAGAAGCAGTGATCTGCCTGCTTTGTGACAACTGGGCTCGGAACATTGCAATGGGCCATTGGATTGCCAATTGTGTTGTCAGGGAAAGATGAGTTCCTATGTGATGGATCTGAATGAACAGCCTACCCCTCTCCTGCTGTATCTTTGATGGGAGGTAGTAAGTGCTGTGGGGTGTGCCTTTGCTGGCCAACAGAGGCACAAATAACACAAGCAGCCCTTTAGCCACCCACCCAGCCAGCTTAAATGTCCTCTGGCGGAACCTATATGATGAAAGAATCTCTGTAGGAAAAAAACCCTGTCAATAGATAAATTTGATTCCTTTTAAAGGAGTATATAAAAGAAAGCCACTTTTGGCCAAATGGAAGAAAAAAATTGACTTCTCTCTTGAAGGGTTTATCTATTCATTTGATTGTCTCTTCTAAGTGAGCTGTAATTAGAGCTAGTCCTCTTCTAACCCTTGTGCTAATGAGGTTTTGCTCACTTCTATTAGTGACAGTACATTGTATTTTAATAAGGATCCCCTGGCCTGGCACGGCAGGACCTGTAGATAAGGGGAAGGAGAGCCAAAGGAAATGTAAAGAAGTGGGATCAGCAGGGGGTCCCCTTCTTGGCACTGGGCTCCACAGGAAGACGCTGGCTAACTTTGTCTTAGAACTGTCATTTGTATTAACTTCTAACCCATCACCTTCTCTGGTAGGCTAGCTTTACTCAATGAAGCGGGATAGATCCTTGGCATGGCCTCTCTATCCCCTATTTCAGCAAACTGAATACAACACAAAAAGTTCACAGGGGAAGCATTTGGGGAGATGGTGTTAAGGATAGGGTCAAAAAGAGCTTTTAACTCATCTTAACATTACTGTCTTTTTCCATTTCAACTCTTATCTGCCCATCAAGGCTTTTGGTTTGCTCACTCATCCATTGCTAAAAAAAAAACCAAAACCAAAATGCAAAAAGCCTCCAAATGGAAATTGTATGTGTTTTGAGATATGCAACTCTTTGGTCTATACCTGCATGCTTGCTTGTGTGTTTTCTTTCTGTATGGTTTTTTTAGGATTGATTCCTGGTTGGATCAGAATTCTTTGGCCGATTCCACCTTCTCATACACTGATGCAAATTGGGGTAATTTCTTTGCCATTCAGTAAAGTTAGCAGGGAAAAGAGAATCAAGCCTTTTGTGTCTTTTGTGTAACAGTCTTGCATCTCAACCAGAAAAACCCTTTCTAACAAAGTCTTTTTAGAGATACTGGAGCCTGTTAGAATGTGACAGATAAACAGCCCCCTGTATGGCAGAAGGTAGAAAAGCATTATTCTTTTTTGTTTCGTTCCTATCAAAGACTTCCCAGAAGCCCTAAGCAAAATACATTTCTTACTGTTAGAACTTTCAGAGCCTACCTTGGGACCTTTCAGACCTCCGGGGGCATAATTCTGCTCTGCCTCAAATTCCAGGAGATTGTTTACATGTCAGTGAAGTGAATGCAATACTTTACTATTTTCACTCAGTTTGCCACCCACCTCTCCTTTTATGCATATCTGTAAATGCCTTTACCAAAAGGTACAGCATGGAGGAATCAAGCCAAAGGCCCTCTCTGAAACACTAGGACATGTATCAGATGTTACTGACCCCTTTAAATAATATGGTATGTTCAGTCAGTGTCCTTTCTGGTGGGTCATATATTACTGACCACCTGCCTGGTTTGGTGATGGAGTTGAACAGACAGCATGGCACCTGTTCATTCCATTACTGATATTGTAGACAATTAGGATTTATAGAGATATGAGTTTGTTTATGTTAGCTCAGGCTCAAGATCACACTCAGATCTTTAGTTGAAAGAAAGCTGGTATTTAAGTTCTGTCCCTACCTTGTGTGGAGATAAGAGAGAACAGACTGGCTCCAGGTAGCTTGATCACAGGCCTTCAAGGTATTCTAGTAAGCTTTGTGAGTTTTTCTATGAGATGAACCTGCTTTATCTGTCCTGGCATTGGTTGTGCCACCACAGAAACCTATGCTCACTTTAGAAACTGGCTTTTTCACGTCTGGGTCATTTCCCTAGCATGATTTCAGATGGCAGGAACAAACCTTCCTGTGTCACCAAGTAACTGGGTGGTCTTTCTAAATATCATCCGGCTGACAAGATCAAAGATTGTTGCAAGACATTTTCCTTAAGATCAGCAATTGTGTTCTCAATCCTAGATGCTTCTCTGTCCCCAGCTGAGTAGCAGGCAGTTCACGGCCTCCGCAATCACCTAGCCCAGTCCTCCACTGCTTTCCCAGCATACAGTCCTTACCTGGAGTAGAGGCGTAGAAGTTTCAGGGTTGGTATTTGTGTGGGCAGGAGAAACAATGGACAATCTTAGGCTAGATCTGCAGAGCCACAAAATGTGTATTTTATTGGCAAATCAGAACCTACTCAATGCATGTACATGTTCTGGGTGTTTTTAAATTTTCCTGTTTTCTGTAGCCAGCTCACAGAGTCTTCTTTTACTTTTCCTTAGCTGTGCTAGTGACCTGCTGTAACAGCTACCTCAAACTGGCAGTGTGTGTTCTCTGACTGGAAGGTGGGCATGGTGCAGGATCTTAATTTCCTTAATGGAAGTGTTTGCATATAACATAGACTTAATGCAGCTGCATATGGCTCTTTTGTCCCTTCTGCCACTTCCCTCATTTTCTTTCACGTCATTCTCCATCTGTATTCCACTACATCATTCTCCATCTCCATTTCACTAGACACCGCTAACTCTGTCCTGGAAGACATCCCACCACAGCTCTGACCATACCATAGCCGTTCTTCCCATACAGAGTGCAGGTTTACTTAGGAATAGTGGCTGCAAGAGATACTGCGTAGATGGCAATGTCATGAAGAAGGTTTGGAGAAGGAAGAGGTAAAAAGAGAGAAAATAAGACAACAGATTGTGCAACCAACTGTATTTTACCCATGGTTGTTATGAAAAATCTCTTTCCTGTCTCTTTCAAGTAAACACAACAACAGTATTTCATGTGGTTTGGTGGTTGGTGCTTTTATTTTGTTGTTGTTGTTTTTCATTTGTCTTTCTGTTCATTCCCCTACTGCATCTAGGCCAATAACACAGAAATCAGAAGTAAGCAGAAGTAGTAAAATATTATGGTTATGTAGTAGCAGTGAATCGATAATAATGCTGCAGTCTTCAATACTGTGGACTATGAATGCCTCAATATTTTTTACATCCTTACCCCCACAGATTTTCCTTAATGCTCTCTTTGTCTTACAACTGAGGAATAGATAAGGTTTTCCAAAATTATTTACATGTTGGTCTAATGGCAAAACAAAGTTTAATCTCATTTAACTATTTAGTGGAATGATCAGACCTTGCTTATCTGGCTGAGTTGGTCACGTAGGTGTCTATCAAGTAAACAAGGATAAACGAGCACCTAAGGGGTCAGAATTAGCTGTCTGGGCACAGAGCTACATGGAGGACACTGAAGCAATTGTTCTGACCACTTGTTGATTCACAAAGTAATTTTGTACATACTTTTGCTTCAATCACATGCAAGACTAAAAATCTGCTCCAATTGCAGATGCGATGACACCTTGCCTTTTGGTGGAAGGTTAGGTAGATAGATGAGTTAAAAAGCAAGGAAAGAATGAAATTTTTTTTATGGCTTTAGCAACTGATCTTCCTAACTGGCTAGAAATAGGTTCCTACCCTTGTCCCCTGCTCCCATTCCACTAGGCTCTTGAACTATGAACTTCTGTAGCTGAATACCCAAGACATCCCAGCCATTGTTTCTTTGCTATCTGCCTTACACCCTATCTTTTTGCTCTGGTGAGTTATTTAAAGTCCTTGATATACTTCAGTTTACTACTTTTGTGTTTAGAGATTATATCAATGTTAATGTCCATGCCTGCTGTCTCATTTACTGATGGGCTGAAAATACAGTTCAGACAATTTATTCAGCTGTTGTAGAGAAAGGGAATTTCATTAGCTATGAGAAACAGCACAGTCACAGTCAGGCTAATTCCTCACCCTTTATTATCTGTCCTTGTCCCAGAGAAGAGGAATCATGATCTGAGGAGATGAAGACTGCCTGTAGCATTGGTACAGGGGTGTCACAAGGAGGGCTCTTTCAGTGCCCCCCCTGCCAGTGAGTATGACATGCTTAACACCCCGAAGAGTGATGTAAACTATGTCTCTTTGTGAAGAAAAAATGGTTTTTGATTTCTGACAAGCAAGACCAGGTCTGATGTTTCTGTCTTTTCAATAAATACCTGAATGTTGGTATTCTAAATATCATACACTTTGCCTGGATTTTGTGTTCCTTAAAAAAGTTGGTTTTGTGTTGTAGAAAACAAGATCATGCCTTGTGATTACTAAATATACTTCAACACTTGCGTGTTCAAAAGAGATGCCAAAAGATAGAAGTGTTTATATATGTGACAGCTACTGCCCAACTTGGGAATAATGTGTTGCCCAAATATGTATATTTAGTTCAGAAATTGCTCTTTTGAAGTCCTTTACACTTTGTAAGCTTTCTTACCAAATCAGAGGTTTCAGTCTCCAGAACTCATGGTTTATGAGTCAGTGAAACCTCAGTTCTTTATTTTTGTTCGTAGTGTATAGGATAAAAGGAATTTTTTGAAAATAATGGTCTAATTAATGTTTGATTACAAAAGCACAATAATATGCTACACACACAAGTCTATTAACTTTTAGACTAATATCTCTTTAAGAGTTTTTCTCAATTAAAGTGTCACAGCTGTAGTTTTGTATTTCCATCTGTGTAACATTATATTAAAAAGTTACAAGATATTAAAATTTTAATTATTAACATGATAAAAAATAATGTATGACTATATTTCTTCATTTGTTCTTAATTAGTGAAGACATATGTTAATGCTAATGATTCTTCATATACAGCTGAGTTTGAAGTACCACAGAAGAGTGTCTAATGACAAGACTGTGGGGAAATTTGATTATATATTTTTTTAGCCTTTAACTTTTATTTTAGAATTTGTCTCATCAGTAGCTAATATATGCTGCAATCTAATATATTTTCTTACCACATTTTCATTTTGGAAAATCAATAAAATGCAAATCTGCTAAATGCGTAATTATCAAGCTATGAAAAGGTATCATTTTACTGTGTCTTCAGTGGTAGAAGTAACCAAGACGATTAATGTTGTTTTGTGCAAATTTTGACAAACAAACTGCAAAATCTTTATCATCAAAGACTTCTTGCCCTTAGGTCAAAGTTGTGTGCTTTCTTAAGCATGTTTTTTTGTAACACTTGTTCTTTTTCATAAAAAAAGAAAGAAGGTAACAATTAACATCTTTGAAAAATCATTTATCAGACTACAAGTCCCCTGGTGTGTTAAACAAGGAAGAAATCATGGAGGTAACTTCTGCCCCAATGGATCCCAGATCCAAAATCTTCTTTGTAAACAGAGCCTTTCATTTAGTACAACTGGATCATAAAGTGACAAGTTTTCCCCTAGAATTTAGCCTAAAGCCTCTTTTGGTCAGATTAACTCTGTTGTATTCAGCTGCAGACCTGGATTAACCCCTAAGAAACTGCATTGTTTCTCTTCATTGCATATATCCCCATGTCTCCTATTATCTCCTTTTTGCATCAGACAAAGTGATACAAAGTTTAATCCACGATGAGCTTTTTTTTAGTTTTGCATATCTGTTAAGACACTTCTCTGACAGTTGTTTCCCCTTTTAATGCAAACAGCCCATCCAAACAGAAAAACCTTCTCAATAGAATTTGCTAACCTGAAACACAGAGGACATGGTCAGCAGGAGTGTCCTTTTTGCAAGGACAAAGATGCCAGTGCTAAATCCATCACATTGTTTGCAGACTGAAAACACATACATGTCTAAAACACATAGTTCTTGTGATACACCTACTACTAGATTGTGTTTTTCAGTGAAAGCATGACTGTTGTGACATTTTCTCCATGTAAAAGTATCTCTCATTATTTTTAAAAACCTTTTTAGAGCTGCTTTTACAAACTGCTGTGTCTGATAAAACTGACAGGAGGAACTGAACAGGAGCCCTGATGACAGCAGTTGTAAAAGTGGATGCTAGACTGAGGAAGGGAATGGCATTACTTGTGTACCTACCTACCTGCTAACTAGGAGAAACAGACGTACAAATAGTATAACATGGGTCACATTTTTGATTTGGATAATACAGCTTGGTTTGGTCTGTGATGTTGTATGTAAAAAAGATCTTGCTCACATATTGCAATTATTATATAATGATTTAACATGACATATTAACAAAACCAGCACTTTTACAACAAACAGCTAAGATCCAAGGAAGCTTCACTGGCCTCATCACATGAGTTTTGCTGGGGTCTCTACAAGGCACCGTTCTCCATGGGGTAGGGTTAGGGATAAACAGAGATAATCCTGTCAAGACTTTAAGATGTTTTCAGAAACTCAAACCAGGGCACAGTACAGCAGATTATCCCCTGGCCTTTCACCTCCAAGGCAAGCAGACATCTACTGAGAGGTGAAACATAGCCTTTAAAAGGCATATATTAGAAGTTTCTAAAGGGACTGGTATTAGTTCTATTCCTGCAAATGTTTCCTGCAACCTTTGGATGGCACTCTTACACACCTGGCACAGATAGGCTATATTTCTGTTCTTCCTGACCACCTCCATAATTTCGTAGCATCACTTGTAAGAGACGTTTGTTTTTTTCTGATAATCCCAAAATGGCTTTTCTTCAGCATTGTTTTGCTTTTACATTAAAAAGTTTTCACGTTTTCATAAAAAAAAAAAAAAAACAAACCCAAACCAAAACCCCAACAGTATTGAAAACTATCATATTGTCACTGTCAGGTTTTGGTGTGGGTTTTTTTTTTTGTTTTGTTTTTTTAAGAAATGAAAATAAAATATTTGGGAGCATTTGTTTGAGATGCTTTAATTTCCATTTTTTCCAAACTCCGTTTTTGACCAAAAATCTTTTGTCAGAACTTTTTAAACAATTGGTAGTTCTTAGTTTAAGTCTATTAATAGACTTCAGAAAGCAGATATCTAGAGGTCTAGCACAGGAAGTTTCATATGAAGCCCAAAATGCAAGATTGCAGTATCTCCTGTTCTTGTCATTTCAAGTTCCAGATATAGTAATTAAGTACTTTACTCTTTCTAAACCACTTACAAAAACTCTGGAACTCAGTAAGTAAATGACGTAGATATGTGAAGACACATCCAGAGGGCATGGTAAAAGAGGAACAAAATACCAGACTTGCCATGTCTCTCTTGGTTAGTCCACCAGCATAGCACACTGTTTCAACCAGTTCTATTCAGGGACATCAAAAGACCTTGGAGTCTTCAATAAGAGTTTAAATATAGAGAAGCCTGTGAAGCATATTTCTGCCTGAGCTCTGGAAAGATCATCTTTCCTGAATAACAAGGAAGGTAGACTGGACACATCCAGATAGCAGGATAGTGACAAAACGAGGATGTTATCACTGACAAAGCGGTGGAAAATAGCTGAAGGTAGATCAGTAGGGAGAGCTAAAATTGTACAAGCTTTTGATTGTTGTAACAGTGTTAGTCTGGCGTAGTGGGAAGAAATCATGTCACACTTCCAAGGAGAAGGGTGTGCTGCTCATCTGATAAGCTGACCTCAGTTTACATGGACAGAGTTGAGAAATCTTAGGGATGGTGGTGCAGACATCAAGGTGTGAGATGGTGATGGCTTTGACTGCAAATGGCAGGGTGGAAGAAAGCATTATAGAGGTGCTGAGAAAAAGGACAGGTAGCTGGATTTGGATGACACATGTAATCTTTTCAGGTGTGACATTCTCATAAGAAAATGTGTGAAAATCCTCTTTACTTGAAAGAAATTTTTTGTTTGGATATGAGCTCTCCTATCTCTTTCATGTTAGCTACAAAGGAATTAAATAACCATGCAAAACTTATGAAGTGGCCTCAAAGGAATGTCTCTGCTCTGCAGCCTGTGCCTCCATACTGAAATTACAGTACTGCTATACTTTCCAAGGTTGTGCTAATCAACTTGATAATAGCGTTTTCCTGAACTGTATTGATGACAATATCTATGCATCTGTCAAAAGTTAATTTGTTAAAAATTAATAAAAATAAATTTATGAAAAATAACCCAAACATCTAACCCAACTGCTGAAATTCCTAACCCTTGGATTACTAAAACCTGGGATGAAATGCCGGGGTAAAGATTGTATTATTTTCAACACAATGTTATCTAGTAGTGGTCAGTAGTAGAGACAGAGTGCCTATGTTAACTAAGCCACCGAGATGATCCAGTTTGGCTGTTCTTATTTTCTTACTCAAAAATGCAGCATTAAATACATGCTATAATTCCTCCAACTGCTGGTTTGGTCACCTAAAGAAGTATGTGTATTGATTGAAAATATTTTGTGGTAGGCCTGTGTTCTATGTCTCTGTTATTGATTATTGTATTTGTAAAACGATCATGTGCCACTATAAAATTAACACTGACAATTTTGCTAGTCAATTATTAATTTTCCCATGTGTCAAGCACCCTCTACTTGATCCACTTTGATTTGTGCTTAATCTGGAGGATGTACAAGTTCCATTGCTTTTCCACAATAGGGTTTTTCAAGTTCTCAAGGTTGTTGTTTTGCTGGACCTGGCAGCCAAGGTGATCTTTGCAAGTCAAATTAAGTTGTTATGACTAGAATTAAGGGACAGAATGCACCCATTTTACTGGATCCATCTTCCAGTTACCATGGTATGTGTGGTAAACAAACTTTCAAAAACAGATGTCTGAAAGATATAATTATTCCTAAACTTTTTATTGGCATCACCAAAGATCTATATCCTTCTGAATTTCAGTGTTCTGAAACATGCATCTGGAACAATATTCAGAAATGTCCCACAGGGCTTAAAAGACCATTTTTGGAAATGAAGTTTCTTATCACTTAGTCATTTACCAAAATTGAAGTCACATATACGTGAACCAGAGAAAAGGAATGAAAAAGTGTAGGAAATGTATGTTCATCCTCCAAGTGAATCAGTACTTCTGGAAGTTTCCTCTGTGACACTTAGAGTACTCTGTTCCCACTGAAATATTGGCTGAAGGAGGAACAGCTTTAACAAAATATTGAATGAAATCTTATTTTAAATGCATATCTGAGGGATGCCTTTGAAGATCCTTTGGAAAGGTGTGAAAATCAACTGTAATAGTTGCTATGGTAAAAGTCATACAGAAGTACTGATAATTTTTCTTGTTAGTCTCATTAAAAAATGGAACATAATACTCATATCCATGGAAGTGAAGATTCTTTTACTACAATAAAATGTTTCTTTTAATGGCATTTAAAACTCTACTGTTTCCAGCTGATACTCCTCTAAGTTGTTCAGGATTTGTCTATAAAATGGAAGTCTGATTGCTTTTTTTCTCAACTGTGTTCCTATCTCTGTGTTGCTTTCCTTAGTCCTTTCTATATTTCCTAATTAATTATATGTCAAAAGTAACTGAAACAATATACTTGATCTTATCTACCATCAATCTTGCCTTCCACCCTCTTCCTTCTTCTTCATCCAGAAAAGTGACTCCAGAAAGAAAGCTACGGTTGTTTTTAAACCATCATTATCTACACTCATAATCAGATGAAAAATAATGGATTTCAGGAAGAAGTGTAGATGTTTCCACCCAAGAAGCAAATCACTCTCATGACCTATAAAAGACTGAAGAGCAGACTTCTGTTAGATCTCACAATTTAGTAGTTTAACAGACATTAGCAGGGAGTTGTTCTTTGCAGACCTCTTGCTGGATGATTGTATCCAGGCAGCAGACATTAATCTGTAGCATGCACTTCTGATCCATGCAGTAGTTACAGCCTCATAAATTTACAGTAAACATAAATAGTAGACCCTAAATAAACATGAAAGGCGTCTTATTCAATCCAGTGATGGACATTAAGGACACAAGAATTTGACATCTCTCATCCAATTGGCAACAAAAGAGAAATGCCAGGGTCAGCGAGGGAGTAGCAAATTTGAATTATTTTAATTTTACAAAAAGACTTGCTGCCTGTGCTAATCTCTGGATTGCTATTTTGAAATACTTAAAGCTCATCTACATTGAAAAAAATCTCACAGTAGATGAGAAAAAGACCCACTATTTTGGGTAACAGAAATGATTCACACAGAGGAGGTTACTCTTGATTGTGAAAATTATACAGCAACATGTTCTTTGTCTGCAAATCAGCACAGAAATGTAAAATCTTATGAACATCAGAATATCGTACCATTGTTCCATATTGCAGTGAAATGGGTCACATACATATAGGATTTTCAGAGTAGATGACGTAATGTCTATATATCTGTATCTAGGTGGGTCTGGGGAAGGAATGAGGAAATAACCATCTTTATGTAAATAATATATCAATAAATTCTATGTATTAGTAAAAGCGTACAATTGTAAATAGTGCTATGAAGTGATATAAAATCTTGTCTGATAACATAAGAAAACCAGTGAGCCTTGATTTTACAGCCATTTTTGAGAAGAAAATTGCTTTCATGGCAGGATGGCATAAACAAGTTTTATACTGCTCTCATTAGTGAGGATTCGACTTTAGACTCCTACAGCTGAAACTTTAAAGCCCAAACTGTGATTATAATGTGTATGCGTATACTCATCTATTATGTTGTCCCTTCATCATTTTAGTGAGGATTTTGTTTGGAGTACCGACCTGTTGGCTCTTGGGGTTCCTTGTGAATGGTCCAGAACCAAGTGAGGATGTAAGGGGAATTTAGCCTTGAGGAAGTCAAACTTCTGAACAGTGTCGCACAGTCTGCTGTTATCAGGCTGAAGATTTCTATACCAGTGTAGATTATTGAAAGTGAAAGGAGGAAGATTCTTGTAAAGGGAAATTTTTCTCAAGATGTATTTTGTATTGTCAAATCTCTTACCTGGGGTACCAATCCTCCACATTTAGGATTTCTCTCATACTGAGTTTGGACTTTCTTCCTTTGTCCAAGGAAGAAAACCTATCCACATGCCTGCTCAAAGGAAGCACTATTACACATCCTACCTGCAGCCTACTTATCTACCCCAACCCAGCCTTATTTCCGTAGCACACCTCAAAAGATTAGATTATTATGTAATTTTCTACTGGTTCATTCCTCTCACTTTTGAAGTGATTTGGCCTAGATGGAAGCTTAGGAATGAATTCTTCTTTACCGCCTTCATTATTTGGCTGTTTCCTTGGGAGTGACTCTTATCACCATATGTATCTGTCTCTGACCATATGCTACAGAGACAGTAGAGAGCATTGATGATCGCATAGAAGGACAAGGGTGATGGGGTAAGTGAAGAAATCAAGATTTACAAGCAGGGACTGAAAGAATGGAAAGGAAAAGGAAGCCATTCAGAAAAAGCAATAGAAGAAAATATGGGGAACGTGAAATGAAAGAATGAAAAAAAACAGTCCATCTCTGCCTGATCTCCTTCCAGCTCTATGCAAATCTCCCTTGAGCCTCTGTATATAACCTGACAGATCTGTATATCTGCCAAGACAGATGGAAATTATCTGATGCAGAATTATTAAAAAAAGAGAGAAAGTTTTAAAAACTGTAAGTAAAATGCAAAAATAAGCACAGAGATAACCATGAATGTTACCAGTTTAGTCCTTATGCTTGAAAGGGACTGTACATTTGCATATCTATGCACACAATGAATAAAACCTTTGACATTTATGGAAATAACAGTAAGCCTGCTGACACCTTCTTTGCAGGGTCATGGTCTTACACTGTAGACAGAGCAGAGATCAATCTTACAAAACCATAAAATGGTTCGAATTCTATTCTCACTTCAGTAGAACATCCTAAAATATGAGAGATGTTACAGAAAATTCAGTTTCAGTACTTCTTTTGGTTTAATTAATTCTAGCACTATTTTTTTTCAGCAGAATACTCATCAAGAAATCATGTGCACAGAATCAGTGTGTTTCAGAAGAACCAATACATTTTTCTGGGTGTAACAGCAATTCTACAGGTTGCTTACATAAGGGTTGTGAAGGTGAATTAATGTCATTCACGTTAGATGTCACACAACATGCTTCATTGCTGATGGTTTGGTTAGTATGCTGGGATGTATGTTTAACCCCTTTCCAAGTTGTTTTCCCCTTCTCTGGATAAATGCTGTAATCGCAAAGACAATATACAAAAGGCACCACAATCATATGAAGGTAATGCTGTATGAATGAGTACATGCCCGTACGTACATCGTAAAGTCACTTTGTTGTTCCTTTCCATACACCTCTGATTTACAACAGAGCTTAACATTTTGCTTCAATCTTTTTCACCAGTCCACTTTGTTTCTGATCATATTTAGTAGAAATAAGAATTTTGTGAGCCAAAATGTAGAAGTAAATTTTAGTTGTAACTGAGCATGTCAGGAGTGCATTCGGATGAAAGCATTTGATTTACTCTATGAAATGGGGCTTGGGAAGATTTTAAGCAGGGTCCCTACTACCCTATATGCCATCAGGAGTTTCTCATGGCAGGTAGAGGGGTGTCCTGTCTCCTGAAAGGAGTTACATAGTTCTTGATATGATACATTTTTCAATGGACATGTATGTTCCTGTTAAGTCTAGATAGTGAAAATGCATTTGCATCAGGAACAAGTAGGTTGCTGTAGCCATGAACACTGGCTGGGCAAGGCTTATGGAGGGAGGTAGTATATTCTATTAAATAAAATGATGTAACTGGAAATCAGGCAAGTTTTCAGGCAAAAGCTCTCCTTCAAGTCTAAACAAATTTTATTAAAAAATAAAATTACTAAGTACGAGATTTTATTCACCATATTTTCCATGTATGTTTAGTGCATTTATTTTATTTACAATACATATTTTAACTCCACTCATATACTTTGTCCTGCCTGAAGGGAGAAAGATAAGGTAAATTTTGGTCAGTTTTATTCACTAAAATATTAGATAAATGAGAAGAAATGCAGCCACATGGTTAATAGTTTCAAGCAAAAGAGCTGCTCCTCTTTATATCAATTATTAGAGAAGACAATTGAGGGTAATGTGCCAGCAATCCTAAGGTGAGTTACTTATTAAGCCGTGGCTCAGCAGAGCACTAATAACACATGTAAACTTGCTAAATACTACCTTGGCCATAACATCCATTTCCTCTGTGATTTAAATGGAAGATTGTATAGGCATGACTAGCAATATTCTGCAATGTTCAAATTTCTTAGATGCATTTGGGTGGGGTAAGGGTTTTGGGTGGTTTCATTTGACCATACGGTTCATTAATGTTGGTAATTTTAGATTATGAGTTGTCTTGCATAACTGTAACATAAAACCTGAACAATAGGCTCAGGTAGAAAGGGACGCAGTTATTACATTCTTTCAGAGATTTATTTCCATTTGTCATAGGACAGTCGATTCTATTTTGAAATATAATTTATACACTGATTTTGGAAGTCCTTAAGTTCCTTTGGCCAGCAAAAGTGAAAATTAAATTAAGAAGAGTTATGAATGTATTCTTCATTTAAAGTAACTCTATATAATAAATGGCAGCCACATTTTTTTTCATCAATCCCAATGTTTCTGCAGAGATTTCTTTATCCAGTACTGTACTGAAAGGGATGAAAGATGAGCCTCTTTGTCCATAAAAACTTACTTAGATTATATATTCTTAGAGTATATTTAATGCATTCTTATAAAAGAATCATAGCTACTCTCAAATTCTTTAGCTAAACTTAACTGATCCTTTAGGGACATCAAATCTGGCATGGGAGCTTCCACAGAAAGAGGCAAGTCCATACCTCAGAGAGCTGAAAATCCTGGTCGGATATAGACCTTCCACCATAGGGACAGGGGACCTGTATTTCACATTAGGGCGTTATAATAAATACCATGTGACTTTTACAGCTGTTGAATATATGAACCCCCTCCCACTGAGGGGGGGGGGGGGGGGTT
>NW_010228024.1:24548-51906 GCF_000690775.1 Eurypyga helias
TCATGTCTCAATCCCTTCAAGAGTCCAACCTAAAGCCTAGAGAAGTCAAGGCATCCCATTAATTTCAGAAAGATTTGGATTATCCTTAATTAGCAAAAATGCATCCATTCACAACTGAGTATTGTATCCTAGAAATATATTCTTTTTACATTAACCAATTTAAGTGACAGTTAAAATGAGGATCAAGATGCCCTTTTTTTTTTTTCCTTTCCTTTTGAATGCGGAAGAGACCTTGAGTCCCTGCTACTCCACTGAGTATATTACCTCATTCTTTATATTTTGACCATCACTTTTTCATTTTCACTTTTTTCTTCCTGGGACTTTTATTATCTATTTTGCAGATACATAGTATTACTTCCTCTCATGCCCATCTGTCCACCCATCTGCTTATTTTAGCTACATTTCCTTTCACCCTGCTGCCTCCTGTGTATGTATCCTCACCACACCCCAGGCATGTATCCTTCAACAAGATTTATAATGTGAATCATTTTGAATACCTTCAAAGTAGTGGTATAAGAAAATTGGATTCCTACCTTTTAGTGAGTAATATAAAATTATTTATAAGGTTAAAAATGAACAAGGTTGCCCTAAGAGAAACTTTAGGCTTTGGGTAGGATTTCAAAGAATAAAAACAAAAGTATAGTTTATATCTAGAAGCACAAGTACCAACCAAAGCTGTTCTAACTTGTATGCACAAAGCATGTCCTCCCCCTTGGCCAGTGGAAAGAAATGGACCCTGCACATTTGGGCCAGACAGGGCCTGGGGGCTCCACACCACACACCTCTTCTGCCTGAAAGGGTGACCAGAAGATGGGGGTGTGCCAGGCCATCATCCACAGGACAGGTGGGAGCATGTACAAGTGTGGCAACTCTCTCTGTGGCCTGTGTTAATAGACTCTGCAGGTAGATTCTCAGAGGGAAAAAAACCCCAAAAATACAAAAATTAAAAATTGAAGAACATTTTCCCACTGTACAATCTTACTGCATATGCAGAGTGGTGGAGGTTGGCATTAAAACTAGGGAAGTGAGAGAGTGGAAGAGAGCGCCATCTGATCTTTGCTTGTGTTAACTTCATAGAACCATAACAATGCTTCTGCTTGCCTATTGCTCAGCTTACAGAGCTCCTCCTGGAAGGGCTTTTTGGCATGGTACCTGCCTCAGGAAAAAACCCTGTGGGTGGGAGACTGCATCAACAGAGGGGAGGGGGCAGCACTCCTTAGCTCCCCATGCTCCTATTTAGCTTGGCTTCAGTTCTTTGAGCTTTTTTGACAGCCTCACTGGGACAATAATACACAATTTACTGGTGCTGAGGAGCTCTGCATGGTTTCTTCTTCCAGGGCTCAGTAGAAGAGCGGCCAAGGCCCTGTCACTGTGCCACCTGCTCAGGGCTGGCTGGACACAAAGCCATAAAGAGCTGTCTGTGGATGCTGAGTGAGGAGGAAAAGCTATTCTGGAGCTCTAGATGATGAGATTTTTACTACATATACCTGGTGCTGCCTCGTCTCTTCCCAGCATGTGTCGGCGTGGTGGATAGTGCTTGCCTACTGGGGTGACAGTGAAGGAGGCTGGGGGTCGGTCTCCAGGCTTCTTTTTGAGTAGCATGCTCCATCCCATTTTTCTAGCTCAGTGAAATGACTGTGTGATGCAGTTTTTACTTTCATGCTTCTTATGGCAGTCTACTCTTTTGTACCAGTAGCTGTTTCTGGAAGGTGCTGATATTGATGGAAAGTTAATTATACAGATGGCACAGAGATGCTCTGTGTTGTAGTTAAATGTGAATATTTCTCTCTGCCCAAGAAAAAGTATGTATTTTCCTTTATATAAATGTAGCTGTTCCTTTCTTTTGCGACAACTCCTGATAGAGCTTAGTTTAATTGTATTTATAATTTATATTTAAAATGTATTACTCAATAAAGCAGTTTAACTTACAGTAAAGCTGTACACTGGTCTCGATCAGTAAGCAAACAGAAGTCAGATCTCATTACAGTATAAAGAAATCTCAGCTTTGTCTTATTAGCAGTCTGCCTATGTCTAAATACCTCGAGCTGACTTTAAATTGAGAAACACAAATCCAAAAAATTGAATGACAACATATCCATTTTACGTGCTGAAGAAAATGAAAATTAACTTAAAAAAATGGAAGTCTTTTCTAAGAAGGAATTGTCGATGACTATTTAAGCAGTAGGGATCGCATGTGTAACAGTATGTGATGTAATTGCCTTGTATTTTAAAATCTGCCATTGCTTTCACAAAGATGATTTTGTTTCGTCCCTTCAGAAAAAAAAATTCTTTTATTAAAGTTTACTGACCTCACTTGTGTTAAAACACCACAACATCCCTTGCCTAAGCCATAGTCTCATTTAGTAACCATTACATGTTCTTTTTTCACACAATTGAAAGTGCCTATAATCTATTTTGGAACAGGCTTCGGTCCAGAAATATTTGACTTTATTATTTTCTGCTCTCTCTGGGGATGCCTTCACAAAATGGTAAAGCCCAAAGACTTCCTGAAGGCTAATCCTTTTCTGGGTCATATGATTCTTTTCAGATTCCATCTTGAGAGAGTTTTCTTATAACAATAGGTTCTGCTGTCTGCGAACAGGAGAAAATCCTGTTGCTTTAGTGCTAACAATGAGTGGAATTTAGTGCAGGAGGAGTGTTTTCTTAATACAATAGAAGTTGGTACAGGCTGGACTTGCAAGTGTCAAGTAAACAGTGTGGGAAAATCTATACTACTGCAACTGAGTCAACAAGGTGCTGAACGCCTAAATGTGACTGAACTGTAACTGCAATAACTATCTGGTTGACTTCATCCATTCCTCCAGGATAGGACCTGACACATGTCTTATCGAGAAAGGGTTAACAAGAAAACAGGCTGCTAGCGGGGAAAAGATGAACAAAGCAAGCATTTAGTCACGCATTAGAAACACCACACAATGTGTAATCAGAACAACTGTGTTTCAGGAGCAGACACAAGTCTGATTTACTAACTGATGGAAGATGACTGCCATAATTGGCATATAGCCCCTGCCATAACTGCATAAATTCACCCGGAAATATAAATCAAACAGTGCCTAGGTCAAAAAAGGGCAGTTAACTTCATTTCTTTTTTTCCAGATGCTAACACACCTCAAATTGAGCCATAGAAATTTGAGTTCACTTGGCAGTAGCAGGAACCCCAGTCTCCTTATACAGGTTTGGATAGAGAAGACAGGCTGACTGAACCCTTACCAAAGGATAGACAAATGAGACAACATACATTTATATTCAATACATCAAATAGATAAAATGATATAAATGTATCCCAGTTCAGAAATTCCAAATATTTATCCAGAAACTACCATTCAACATAGCCTACTCCCTCATTTGCAATGCAGAAGTATTTCTTGAATAGTTTTAAGTTAGGAAGTTTTCCTTAAAAATGTCATATCATATATGTAGATTTTCAAAAGCAGGAAGTTTTCCAGGTATTTTGTCCATACCTTCATTTTCTGATTTGTATTCCTTTACTCTAATTTGCAGCCTTATTCTTAGCTAAAGTTATATTTGTATTCAGGTTGTGCCTATAATTTCCATATACAACTAAGACTCCATTCAGCTAGCGCTGCCACAAAACTCCTGTCTTAAGAATAAAGATAAAAAGACAGATTAGGGCATTTCAAACTTTAGATCACACACTGAGCTGGAGAGATGTGGCATAGGTCCTACCTCACCTGCAAATTCACCTCATACAAGAAGCACTCTATGTTACAACACAACATTCCTCCCCTGGAATCACCAGTGGGATGCTTCAGCACCACCAGTGTTGATTGAACCACTAAACGCAGAACTTCTATGAGAGCTAGGCTGCTGGATTTACTTTTGACCCATAGAAAAATGTCTGTGGGCTCCAACACTTCCACAGGTAATGGTGCATGTCCATGCAAAACCAGTTCAGGGTTAGAAAACTAGGTGGTTCATGAGAACTACCGCTGGCATAAGATCCCCTGTGACTCACAGTCAGCTCAACCTAGGAAAATCACTGCAATAAAGTCACTGTCCTATTTCTCAAACCCAGGCTAGCATCCCTGCACAGTTTCACTACCAGCACTCTGCCATGTACCAGCTTTGCTGAGGTACATGTACACAGTGCTGCTTTGTCCCATGCATACCTGCTTTAAATACAGAACAGATCCAATTTTCTGTAACAGATTCATATACATTTACAGTACTATATTTTAAAAAAGATGATTTTCTCCAGATACATATTTACATATCTATATCTATATCTATATCTCTGAATGTCTGTATATGTACATACCTATATATCTGTATAATGTATGTCTCTATTTATACCTATAAAACATGGTTGTATATATTGACATATACCCAAACCAATCCAGTATTTCCTCTAATTAAGCTATTTCTCTTACTTCCAAAAAAAAGGTGGGAGAAAGTCTGAAAGATTGGCTCTTATTTTTATTCTGGAATATTTAGGAAATAGTCAGATGGCAGGGGGCCCAGTAGATGGTAAGTGCCTTGCAGCACCCGAGGTGTTCATTATTTGTGTTCAGATTTGTGAGTCAGAGGAAATAGTCTTGGGATTCTCTTACCTTTTGGCATGATTCTGGATGTCTGTAATTCACAGGGTTTATTGTTCAGTGTTTCTTGAGAAAATGTCAAGAATATAAAAAAAAGGAAAGACTCTGCCTTTCGACAAAAACTCTGTAAGGCACATAGTGTTACCTCTTGACTGTGTAAGGAGCTGGATAGGTGGTATGTTTCTCTGTGCACCAGCCATCCATGAGCTCTTTGCTGCCCAGGGCAGCATGCAGGCCATTCTCCTCTGCATCTGGCAGCTGAGAGAGCAATGGTGCAAATCCATTCTCCTTCCCACTGCTTCTTGTCTAGCTCAAGATGCCTTTACCACTTCAAGTTCTACAGCTGGTGGAGAAGAAGCAATACATGGACCCAAGCAGCATGAGGGAATTGTTTTCCTATCTTAGAATCATAGAATCATAGAATGGTTTGGGTTGGAAGGGACCTTAAAGATCATCTAGTTCCACCCCCCCTGCCATGGGCAGGGACACCTTCCACTAGACCAGGTTGCTCAAAGCCTCATCCAGCCTGGCCTTGAACACTTCCAGGGATGGGGCATCCACAGCTTCTCTGGGCAACCTGTGCCAGTGCTTCACCACCCTCTCCGTGAAGAATTTCTTCCTGATATCTAAGCTAAACCTCCCCACTTTCAATTTAAACCCATTACCCCTTGTCCTGTCACTACAGGCCCTTGTAAAAAGTCCTCTCCCAGCACCCTTGTAGGCCCTTCAGGTACTGGAAGGTGCTATAAGGGCTCCTCGGAGCCTTCTCTTCTCCAGGCTGAACAAGCCCAATTCTTGCAGCCTTTCATCATAGGAGAGGTGCTCCAGCCCTCTGATCATCTTCATGGCCCTCCTCTGGACTCACTCCAATCTTCTTGTTCCTCAGACATGATCCTCAGACACCATCATCTACCAGAGATGACTCAGAGATAAACTTGTTTTCAAAGGGCTGCTAATGACAAACAGACACATTAAGAACAATATGCTTTTTCTGTAGATCTCATCATGGACTCATCTCATCATGCCCTTTCTTAGCACATTTTGTGAGCAGCCGAGCAGCCTTACACTTGGTGAAACTTAAGTTACGCAGGTATACAGAAGGTACTTTCTATGAATCATGTAGATCTTCAGTGACCTTGACAGGAATTGCAAACACTGCTTTATTCTGATATTACAAATGACAGGAGTTTGGTTATTGGCCAAATCAAGCAGCTGCCAACCTGCTGTAAGTATTTTTAAGTACCAACAAAAAAGCAGAATTAAGTCACACAAATCTCAGTTGCTGCAAAGGACTTATCAAGACCTTTGCTATGGAATGCTAACAATCTTCCCTTACTCCTGGGTCCAAAAATGAAGCACTGTTTCTGAGATATGCTGAGAAAAACTAGTTCGTTTTTCTACCGCATAATACGACAAATGGCAGATGGGAGGGAGAGGGAAGAGAAAGAGGCTGATTTTTTGTACACAAAGGGATATACTATATTTAACTATATTTAACTATAGTTAAAGTAACTATATTTAAAGTAACCTTTCCGTGTATTGGAAAAATTAAGATAGTAGTCAATAACTTACGGAAGATCAAATAGATTAAAATAAACAACAGATAACTCTTAAGGGAACCTGGATGAGTTTGTTTCTCATATTCATCTGCCTTCCTCCAACATCTAGAACTGGCTGGGAGAACCTATTTTATTAAAAACATTTTTTATTTGTTTGTGGTCTCCTAATTGTCAGCCAACCAACTGAGAATTAAAAAACTGATTATATTCTCTGTGTGTGCTAAGGACCAGCATACATGAGATTAAAAAAAAAAGTTATCAAACTTCAGAGGGGCCAACTCTCCATTTTGCAGAAAGTTACAACCTACAGTTGCTGCAAATGAATGGAGAATTTGGCCCTATAGCCTTTCCTTGCTTGCCAGTAGCTGAAGACATTTCATAGACCTTTCAAGGTCTGTGAAAGACATTATTTATTATTGAGACATTTCCATGACCTTTCCATGGAATATGTTTTGAAACCCATTTCTAATCACAAAAATGGTTTCTACTGTTGAGTGCTTTGTCACATTAATTTAATAATACCTGTATTATTCATACTTTACACTGCCCGGTTTCATAAAGCATTGAACAAAACACCATCCCATTTGCATTAACCTCTATAAGGACACACCATAACATGTAATGTAGTTCACTCTCTCTTAAGCCACTGTATTGTGGTATCTACCCTGCAGTTTGCATCACATGAATGAGGGATTTGCCATGTCCTGTCAAGCACTATCCTGTTTATGCTCTGTATTCACTGCAGAGACAGGACTGCATGGTTTTGTCATAAGAGTGTATTTTCAGCACACCTCTATTGCACTCCTATTCCCCTTATTACAGACTTTTGGTGAAAATTGTGTCTAAGGTTTCTTCACAGTTAGAACAAAATAGCAATTTTGAATCCTTTTCTCTGAAAGGCTACTCTCTGTCCCCAGACCTCTAATTCTGTTATTTGAAAAGAACTTCAAAGGGCCGTCAATGTCTTGCGGTAAACATTTCAAAACTCTGGAATTGGTTTCTAATATAAGCAGTCTGCAGAATGGCCATGATTTGTGTTTAGTTTGAATACAGTCATACTCAAATATGTTTTACTGAGAATTTTTATATTCTTTTATTTCACCTCAATTCTAAAGACATTATGTATTGAACTTTACCCACCTAAATGCTTTCAATCTCTTCTCTGGCAGGATAGTATCTGTTTGTCTCCTGCAGGTTTATTCTGTTATTCTTCCCCTTTATTTCTGTGCAGTTCCAGGTAGCAAGACAAATGATCCATGAGATTGCATTCTTTTTAGCTTCCAGGGCAAGAATAGATAGCAACAATTATGGAATAAAATTAAGAATTGGGGAGGGGAAAAAAAAAGACTGGAAAGGGTAGAGGAATCACTGAGTAGTTGTATTTTAATAATGAATTAAACTGTGAAAGTGAAAGGTTAAGCAAAGGTCTTTGCTCTCCTTAGCAGGGAAGGTGAAAAGAGTGTCTAATTAGATTATGCAAACTAGCAGATAGTCCAATTACAGTTGATAGGCCAGATGTAACCAAGGGGACTCTTCCACCTGGAGGAGATGGGAAATGGCTGCTTGATCAGCAAACACAGTGCAACCAGCTGAATGCCCTCTGTGCCTGACAAGGGGTGGGAGGAGAGTTGATGCTGTTCCAGGCCTCTCCCCTCTGGTCATGGGGAGATAAGAAGGTCAAGACTAGGAGGCAGGTGTTCTTCAGGGCCTGTCCATCCCCAGAAGACCCCATCCAATTGACCTCATTTACTTGGTCCACTGAGAGAACCTGGCTGAGGTCTAGGTATCATTCAGAAATCAGGGGGCAATTTCCTGCCCCTTCTGGGCAACTGGTGCCTTGTGTCATGACGTAGAAAGCGTTATCTGCTACTCTGTGGTTTGGGGAGCTTTCCGATGCCTTAAGCATAAGCATACGTCTACACTGTCAGGCCTAGGAACATACCCTGATGCCAGGTTTGCTGTTTAGGGCCTGACCATACCCTGACATAATGTTAGGATGACAGTCGTTGGCTAAAATCCAGCAGTTAATATCCAACATATGCCTTTGTATAGGCAGCTACAGACAAGAGATTTCAGATTCAGCTGAGAGCCTGAGTTTTTTTCTGTAGGGGGGAAAGATTTTGCAAACTTCACTGTTTCACCAAAGGATTTCATGATGTTTTGATTTTCAGATAGATTGAAGAACTCTGCATAGATTTTGCTATTCTTCAAACTCAGGTATGCTGATATTTTTAAGAGTTTTAATACACAAGTTCACATAGTAGAAATAGTTTTAACTCGTACATTAGCTCATTTTAAAATTCAGCATTTATTCAGAAAAGTAACTCAGAGTTTCTTCAGACTAGAGATGAGTTCATGTATCACAGTGTGGTTACAGCTATAGCCTCTTTTCCTTACGAAAGAAGGAAAAAAAAGCTAGAATATTTGTATATAGCAGACACTTAAGACAAATACAAAGAACTTGTTTTTCAGTACAAACATCTCATGTTTAAACTGGTCTTATGGCTGATTTTTGTTATTTTAAATTGTACGAAGTATTATACCTCATGTGTTTATGAGTCATCCTGAATGAGTATATTGCTTGTGGAATAAGCAGGCTCAACCATATGTTTCGTTTGCATATGCTAGTTTAGATAGCTGTTCATTCCTTCTCCTTATCCTCTTCTCTCTTCTTTCTCCCTCTCAGTCTGGGAGGTTTTTTTTAGCACTCATCTGTATTTCTGAATCCTTGTGATTTTGCTCAGAGCTGGTTCATGAATAAGAGCATTATGTCTTATATATTTAGCAGTAATATCAGATTAAAATAGTGAAATTTTAGCAAACTATGCCAGAGCTGATAAGAAAGAAGACAAAAAATGTCTCTGTGTAGAAGTAAATAATGTAATGAAATTTGGGGGTTTTTGTCAACACATCATATTCCTCCATGGCTGAACCCAGCCACAGTCTGAAAATCTGCCTCTGTTACTTTGTTAACATGATGAATCATTGTGTAGGCATAAAGTCCTATTTTTATAAATGAATTAATTGTTTTACTCTTTTTTGTTGTGGGTTATTTTTTTTTCCCTGGGGAACAAAACAGAGCATTCTTTCATTTATCTTTGTTTCTGTCTGTCACATACATCAACATACACAACATGGAGCTATTGAATTGTGGAGAGGGAGGAGGATAAAATATACAAATTTTGAAACAGAGTGGAGGACTGAGGAAAAACATGCATTACGTAGCATACAGATAGTCTAAATTGAAGATGGCTAATTTGCTGAAAGCTGTGTGCCATAGAGATGCTGCTTTACAGTGTCCTAGATATCACATGTTCCCTTTCAGCTGGCAGTCTTACAGGGGTAACACCTTCAGAAAAATGACTTCTCTTGACTTTTCTTTCTTAGTTTTGGCAGAAATGTGGCTTCTGTCAGCAGTCAATATGCCTGGTATTTTCCTCCCACCACGATTATTTCTTGGAAATTCACATTCCTTGCACCAACACGCAGAAACCCACATTCTCCAGCTGTGTTTGACTTCCCTTGCCTTAAGCTGGTATCAAGCCCTGACAGTTAGAGGTCCGTGACCCACACCTGGGCTGGGAAGTCCTCAGAGGACTCAAAGCACACTGAGCCTTCATATGCCCAGTTACACCGAAGAAGGCTTCCGCCTCCTCCTTTGGCATGACATCAAAGAGCCTGGATGTATGCAGGGCTGCCAGTGGCATTGGGTTGTGACACTAACATTTGGGGTTTTACAGAAAGTAAGAAAAGTAAGGATGCAGTTCTGAATCGGACTGTAACACACTCGTGAGTAGGGTGAGGGCAGATACTTGTGTAGTTTTGCTAAACAAGCAAATGCATATAGAACCAGAAATGCTGTAACACTACTTTATTCAGCAATTTAATATTTCATGAGTAGTTCCATTTACTCCAATAGGTGTCCAGATGCAGTGAGCAATCATACTTGGTGCTATGAATATTCACCTAAGTAGCCCTGATAACAGAGCAGAAAACCTCTAGTTTCTGAAGCAATTTGCCTCATACATTTTAACAGCTGTTTCGTAAACACTACTTCATAAATATAATACATCTACAATGTACATATGTATGGAAGTGTTGCATCATAAATATATGATCTGAAAATTAACTAAAATTGGAATTCTTCCTGGGCAATGGGTTTCCATTAGCATCAGCAGTAAAATGGTGCTTTGATTGGTGCAAAATTTATCCTGTAAGTGCACTTTGTTTAAAAATGCACTAAATGGGAACAACTTGAGAGGCTGTATGTATGTTTATATTTTAGGGGTTCTGAAACAAATTTTTTCATCTGACTGTTTGTTGCCTGCATCCAGATCAAATTTTTAGTCAAGGTATAAAATCTAATCCAAAATTTTGTTCCAAATTTGAGCTGCACCTAAATCTACACTTTGAATTTCTCATTTATCTTGACTTAAACTGTTTATTGATGTTTTAGAGAGATTTTTTTCACTTCCAAGCTATGAGCAGTACAGAAAAAAGATTTGTCTAAATTCCTGTGGAAAGCTAGCTTTCATAAGTATTTTGGTTCTATCAGAGGCAAGAAATACATGAAGTCAAGTCTTACTGTTATTTTGATTAGAGTTTAATGAGTTCAAGAGGTTCAGATAAAGATAGATATGTACCTTACTGAGTGAATATTTTCATTATTACTCTTTTTTAATGCTGGTATTTGGATGGAACCCAGCAACTTTGAACTCCATTGTGCTAATCAATGCATGAATCTGACCTTATCCATTAATTGTCCAATATTCACCCATTATTGCAGTGCAGTAGCTCAAAATGTTTTCGCTGCATTTCACTTTTAAAATGCTGCAAACTAATTTGGACTTTTATTTAAAATCTTAGTAGCAATAAGAGTTTGTGTTCATTGTTAGCCAAGGTTAATGTGATTCTTCTCGGATAGAACTTAATACCCTTCACATGAATAGCTCAAACTAGTGTTTGTGATATAAAACCACAGCTTTTACCAGCACAGACATAGTTGCAGAAGACCTGTTTGCCCCTTATTCCTGTTCCACTGTTAACAGAGGGAATCAAAAAAGGACACCCTCTTGAGTGTGGAAAAGATCCTGCTTAGTAATACAGACAATCTGGAGTGGAAATATTAATGAAATGTATTTATTTCTTGCCATGGAAAGTTAATAATTATAGCTGGAAGGAGATAGCCTATAATTATTCTTAAAGAATACTTCTTAGGTGTTTTTCAGATTTTTTTTTTTTCTGTGCTATTGTAAGTAGCATTTTACTTACACGTCTTCATATGTACTTTGAGAGTTAAAAAAATTAATAACTCTTGGAGACAATGTTTATAATACGTAGAAGTTTTCTATCTGAATTAAGCAAGTAAAAGATCAGTAAAGCAAATAGCTGAAAATGGAGTCAAGTTTGAAATATTGCACAATATCCAACCTGTCAGTAGAGCATGGTGACTAGTTACTCACTTGTTTCTCCAGCTGATGGGAATGTGTGCTTAGCAGCGTTAGAAGCATATTTAGCACTTTGTAATAAAAGTTGAGAGATGACAAAGTGGAAGAGACATTTAAAAATATGCTTGAGCTATGAAAGTACAAACAGTGTCCGATGAAAATGCATGAGCTTCTACAGTCAGTGTTTGAAATAGTTTTGTGACTGGAGGCTAACTTCTAATATGCAGTGCATAATACAACTGGAATTGGTCCTGCTTGATGTCATTACAAGCACCACAAGCAATGATTATTCATAAATGACAAATAAAGAAAATAAGTCAAGTTATTTTTATAGGCATGTGAGTGCTTTAGGATTAATGGGAAAAAATTACCCTCTCCAAGCATTCAAATAATTGCAGTTTTGAGGAGCTTTGCTTTAAAAAAAAGACTCTAAAAATAATCCCTAGCAGACTATGGTGTGTTATGAGGAAGGATCTCCTGGGGTTGGGGGGCTGGGGTGTGTGTCAGAATATCTGCAATGATTTACACCTTTACTGAGAACAGAAGAAAATACAACTTGTTGCGCATAGATTAACTCTTCATTGCGGAACTCAGCATAGCTAGAGGCTAAGGAAAGCTCAGCTTGATCTTTTGTGACATCAAACAAAACAGGATCATGTTCCTGACACCTGGTAGCAGCAACAGCAGCAGCAGCAGCTTTCAGATAGTGTGAGAGCAGAAACAACCAAGCAAACAAAGGCCTAACACTACATTTGCATGCAATTAACCATTTGCTTTTACCACACCGTACTTACCTCACAGTCCTTCACTGTCTCTGTCATTCTTGTAAAATGTATAAGGGAATTAAGGATATTGTTTTCTTTCCTGTGTTTAATCCAGGAGAGATGATGAAAGCTCCCCACCGATCTAACTTCTTTGGTTTATTCCCTCCATCACCACCTCCCCAGGCTGAAGGCCTGCTTCCTGTTAAAGAAATACAGAGCTTAAGATACCTTACCCTGTCCCTTTCACTCAACCGCTTTGAGGGTTTTACTCTGTTAGCATGTTAATTGAATGGTAGAAAATGTGCAAACAACTCCCCTTTTAATTTTATGAGACACTTCCTACCTCCTTTCTTTGAATATCCATAAAGAAATTCATGGTGGCTTGCTTCTGTACTAAAAAAAAAAAAAAGAAAGAAACAAGAAAAGCCATTGGATATCGCAGGCTGCCTTCATTATGTTGTATATAACATATCTGTCCTTTATATAACATCCTTTGATTAAAATGTAGTAGTATTTCTCTGAAGGGAGGAACTTTGCAGTTGCAATTACAGATAATGGGGCTGTTTTCTAAACCCCAGTGTGGTGTGAACATCAAAGTAGTGTGGATTATAATAATCCAAACAAATAACCTTCTGTAAACTCATAAGAAAGAAGAAGCTGGATGTTTTCATTAAGAGAGAGGCAATTCATTTAACAGTCAGTTGTTGCCTGTTTCTATGTGGTGAAAAGTCTGTTAATTTGCATAAGAAAATAACCACCAAAGAAATGTAAATGATTGAACTAGGATCTCATTAGCAAAGCCTCTCTAGCTACCTGAAGGACCTACCTCTGCTGGCAGTAGATCGAGTTTCAAGTACCTTCTTACCTTTTAAAAACCAATTATCTTCAGGCATTTCTATGAGTTAAGGCAGGGGGGAGGGAACACGGCAATGTTCTTGGCAATAGATCTTGTAATTTAACTAAAAGATTCTCCAAAATAAACATTTGAATGACTTGTCTTTTTTAAAAATATATTTCTTGAATATCTATCCTTTAAATAACTATCTGTAAATCATACATATGTATCACTGTGGTAAGGGAGGAATATATATTTTCCGAAGAAAAAAAACACCAACTCAATAAATTCCAATCAAAATATTCTAATTTGGAAGGAGAGGTAGATGACATTGTAAGTTTTTTTAGTCAGTAACAGAGCAAACATTTCTAGGTTGGTGAAAAAATGGTTGCTAAGTTATGTAAGTGGGTGAAGAGGAAATGATTGTTCTACAGTGATGCTGGTGAGACACGACCTTAAGTCCCATAATGTATAAAATATAATAAAAATATCTTGAAGTAATTTGATTTAGTTCTATTTGGGTCAGTAGATGTTTACCTGCCCATGTCAAATGAAAATATTTTCTCTCAACCCAGTACATACAGTCCATAGATATTTTATAAATGTACAATTTCTAGGTCACAGATCATTCAGTGCATAAACAGGGTAACATTTCACCTCTGTAGTCCTGAGCTCAGCCAGGGCTGGTCAGGTTACAGGCAGCAGGGATTTGGTAAACTGTTTGCCTGCTAATGGAGATTTTTCAGTTTATGAAAGAGTAATTAATTTCTGAATTCTGTCTCAAGCAGGTGTTTTATAAGGGCTTGGAAGAGAAGCTGGAAATACGGCACACTCAATTAGGGAGAGATTTTCAGGCATTCAGACAAAGGCGTGGTGCCAGATTAATAAATACTTCCAGGGTCATGGCGTAGAGCGTGCTTTTGAGGCCATAAACAAAGATTTGCCTGTCTGAACATGATCAGGTAGGGAAAAGAAATGGAGGAGCCTTACCTAGACAGCAGCAAATTAGCAATAAGACTGAGTAACTTTCAAAAAAGCCAATACTAAACACAGTGGATGTCATTCACTGCAACAAGCTAAATTTCTCCCTCAACTTTTATGTAAGTTTATGGTTGAGGTCCCTCATTCTTTTTTGACTGCAACTGGCCTGGCTTAAGACATTGTCTTCCCCTCTACTGCCTTTCACCGTTTCCTAACCATGTGCAGCTTCCCAGTATGCTCTGATGATTTTGATGTTCATGTTATTGACTCCTGCCTCAGGGCAATCAAGATAGTTGATTTTGAAAAACCTCTCTGTATGTCACCATCCCTAGACGTATTTAAGAGACGTGGACGAGGTGCTTAGGGACATGGTTTAGTGAGAGTGTTCGCAGTGTTAGGTTCATGGTTGGTCTTTTCCAACATAAAATATTCTTTGATTCTATTCTATGATTTCTAATGATGAGAGAACCCAGATTGCTTTTACAGAATGAATAAAAGCAGTGAGTTGTACTGTTGTAATTATGCAAGTGGACATGTCACCAGCGGCTGAACTAGCACTGCACTTACACTACATTAGTTCTGCAATAGCTCTTCGTATTTAGGGTTTTTTCCATCATACTCTTTCACTGGGGTGAAGGTGCAGAAAGACAGACAGACAGATAGGTACCAAATCAAAGTGACCAATATAATTTGTCTTTACACCCTTGCTTACTCTTCAGTTGATGATGATAATTTTATAGTCTGGTACTGTTAAATTGTTATCAAACACATATAAACTAACGTCTCATTAAGCAAGAAAACTTGTGGCAGAAAAGTGCCTGCAAGTTGGTGTGAAGATGCAGAACCAGTGAAGATGTCTGTGGGGCAAGAAAGTCTCTGTACTCAAAATAATAGTATTTTTCCAAATAAACAGTAGTGTAAACATAATTACAAACTAGAGCCTTTACTACAAAGTTACTGTGAAATTCCTAGGGGGAAAGTATGATCTCTCTGTCACACTTTGTAAAGATCATTCAGTGTCCAGTTAAATTTTGTCTGAATTGACAGAGTATTTGTCCACAAGCCAGAATTTTTGGGATGTGTTTTTGGGCCTTACAGGTTTTCTTTTTTGCTTCTCTCCTTTTTTTTTTTTTTTTTACAAAATATTCAGCTTTCTGTTCGCAAAAGACATATCAGTCATCCCTTTGACTCCACTTTCATGCAACTGTTGGATCTTTTATTGTTTTTAACTGCAGAATCATGATGTGGAGGTCACTGAGCAGAAATTAGAGCATTGTGCTAAAGAAGAAAATACTTGGAAGATACCAAAGTGAGACTGTGTATTTTAGTGTTGGCTGAGCTCCATCCTCAGTTCCCTATTCATCAGTGAAATTTTAATCTGCTGTAAAATTATAAATGAATCTTGGGAAGATAAAGAGCTATTTTTAGTCGTTTATCTCTTCTGAAAAAAAGATCAGTACACAACAGGTCAAAAACATTGCAACAGAGACTGGCTGTAAAATGGAACATTGGTCAAAGGCCAAAATAATATTTGAAAGCAAAATATTACTATTATTTAGAGGCACTTGTGTTAAATATGGTGAAATTGAACTGTTTATAGAAGATGCTGGGTTGTCTCCAAACAGAGTCTGGCTGCACCAGTTCAGTGTTATATTTTTCGGAGATGAGGAATTTATTTATCTATTTATTTATTTATCTATCTATAATCTATTTATTTAGTTATTTATTATAGCAGCCATAAATGAGAAAAGAGGAACATACAGGGAAGTATACTTCTAGGCTGGGGCTCTGACAGTCACTGGCCAGATTAGAGCATGGTAAAAAGGTTGAGGATGAGGTTTGGAAGGGTGTCTGACTAGCAGAAGGGCATCCAAAATGACACAACACATCCACCCACCCCTCCACCCTGCCCTTCCCCAGTTCAGCAGCTCTCCACATGCGGTCTGTGTGTTCCAGTTTTGTACTGCTGCACAGGATTTAGGCAGAAAATGTGGGACGGTGAGCTGCCTGGTAAGGCGGTCCGGGCATTTATATGTTCCAGTGGTGGGGGAGAGGCACATTTCAGAAATGTCATTGCTGCCCACATGCAGCTTTCTAAATTCCTGTGACTCGGTGCTCCAGCTCTTCGGTACAATTCGTACTTCAGGGGAAGGGGGCGTTAATATTCTGCCAGATTAGCTCTTTGACCCAGCTCACTGCCAGCTCAGACAAATGCCAAAGCCTCAGGAAAAGTGAGGAGAGGGCAGTGGGAGGGAGCTGTCCCTCCCTTCAGCAGCTGGCAAGGCGGGGCACAGCTGTATTGCTCATCCACACCCTCAGATTCTCCACCCGGCTCGGAATCCCTCTCCTGATCACACAAATGAATCTTTAGAAATTTGATGACTCCAGGTAGATCTAGCCCATGGCTAGATCAGAGGGCAACACCTGTTCCTCTTAACAGGTTTTACTGCAGACTTCAAAATCTTTTCAAACTTTTCATGTTCTGAGATGATATTTCGTTTCAGTGTGTTGTCACGTTGTCTGTCATGTCCCTCTTTCTGCCCCTCTGATTTCAAGCCTCAAAGGATCTAAAAGACTTCAGTAAGTTAGTCTAGCAAGTCAATACCTCGCTATTACTCTTAATTTACTTTAAATTTCTTCCTGTTCCTCCTTGTAAGTCTAGTAGGGAGGGCAAAAAAATAGCTTTAACATGTGGCCTTAAATCCTTCCCAGCTGAAAAAATACAGTTAACCAGCGTGAGGCTAATGGGCTGATGTACAAACTGATGATCCACACCAGTTCCCCTGCAGCCAAATAACATCCTCTGGCCTGTATACACAGCAGCTGATTTTACCCTGGATGTTCTAGTTCCTCTTTTTCCTGCATTTCTGATCTCTCAGCACAGAGCTCTAATGTTAATTCAGACTTTCTTAGCCCATTAACTGAATGATGCAGCACCAGGCTCCCTGGCTTGTAGAATCCTGCTCTTTTATTTCTCTGCAGCTGATAGTCAGCTACTCATTATTTACCTTGCCCTTTCCTTAATGATGTGCTTCTCAGTGAACATCATTCAAAACAGACAATGTAATGATTTAAACTACTTCTGTAGGTTGAGTAGCTTGTTCTTTTTTTGTTGTTGTTGTTCTTATATAAATAGCCATTTCTAACAAAATGTGTTTGAAATTCTATCTTTTGAAAGATCTTTAACTCAGAAAAGCTGCTTAAAAATAAAAGTTAATACCTAGTGTTATTTGCCTACTACCAGTAATATGACACTGGCTGAGTTTTCCTTTGGTATTGTTTTCTCTTATATTTTTGACCTCATTTATTTATTTATCTATTTGTTTGCTTGTGCATTTATTTCTTTATTTATCTATTTATTTATTTATTCTGTTTTCAGCTTGGTTTTGGTATTTGGGGAATTTGGATGAGAAAAATTAAATTTAAAAATGAAAAGAATGTTGGAGTTTTTTAGCTTACTTTCCTTTTCTTCTTTAATAAGGAGTTATTAAGTCTTTAGATAATTGAAAAAGGGTCATGATGCAAGAGAACTCTTGGGAATTAACACAGACCTAGAATCTATGGGAAATAAATGTAGAGATGGACCTAACTCTCTAGATCTCTTACAGTGTTGAACAACTCAAAAGTTCTCTCTGTACATGAAGTCCATAAGAGTAAAGTTAGATGTTCATAACTTAAAACTCAAATAAAGCAAGAGATGAAAATAAAATGTATATTCTTTAAACAAAAAAATCCTATCTCTGCTCTCAAATGTCTTCAAATTAGAAATAACTTAACCAGAATCAATGTTATTTAACTGATGTAAAAGCAAGAGGAAAAGATAGTTCTCTGGAGATTGTTTGGACCAATAGAAGATAAAAATGACATAACTATTTTACAAGATGTAGTTTAATTACAATGAACAAAAATCTTTCCATATGTATTTCTAAACTAGTGTTTAGACAGCAGTGATTTGCAACTGATGGCCTACAAAACCCACTTGGATCTGTGGGGCAGTTCTAAAAAGTGTCCAAAGAGTAGCTCAGAAAAGCAAACATATTTCAGCAGCCTAAATTCATACGGGTGTCGGCACATCTGAAAGGGCTGAAAATCATCACAAAGTGTTAGCAATACTCCTTCCCATTTCTATCTATCAACAAGAGAAAATTTCCAGCTTTCCTCTTAGCTGAACTGTTCGATTTCAAATCAGACCTATGTACTGAATCTTAATCAACCTGAGAAGTGGAAGACTTAAGAGGAAGTAATTTGAACTCAGAGCTGAGTCTCCTAGGGTTTTTCAAGACTTCTTTTTATGGTGATGCCCTAGCTGTCAGAGTTTAAATGCTCTACAGTCTCAATAGCTGTGATATTTATTAACCAGGTGGTTATGATCAGAACTTTGTCACTCAAACTTGCTTGATATCAGCTGACATATGGTATCATGTTTGAAATACCACTCAGTAAATCACTGATAATGTCAGTGTAATTGCTGAAAGCTAACACAAGGTGTAATTCTTTTCCCATTGAAGTTGATGGCAAGAGTCCTATTGATGGTAGTGGTGCAGGACCGAATTTGCTTACAAGAAAAGTATTTTCTTTTTCCTAATTACACAGAAAGAATCAATAATTTTCTAAAAAATCCTTTCTTTAAATGAGCTTACATTTATAAGTCGTAGTGTGTTAAAAATTCACGATTGACTTTTTTTTTTTTTTTAGATAATGCTGCTGTGACTATTTCAATATGTTTTATTTGTGAGTCAGATGCTAATATATTCATAAGTAGATGAATATATGAATGTAAGAGTTCTGCATATATCTCTGTTCCATCTGTTATTTCTTTTTGCCTTAAATTTAAATATGCTGTGTTCAGTGCTAGCATTGTTAGTAGCATTTAATCAAATTTTGCTATATATTATTTAGATGATATCCATAGAATAGTTTTATTCTGCCTTTTGGGATTTAATTTTTAACTGGACTTATTCTCATAAAAATGCTAAATTGCCCCAAACCCCCACCTTTCCTGTAAAAACATTTTCCCCTCCCCCCCCGAACATTTCAATGACAAGGATTTCTCATGTTCTGGGCAGATTGTCTGTTGGAGAGACATTGCCACCGCCAAGATGTGAGAGATACAGAGTATTCTCTGCTTTCCATACAATTTGGAACTAAGTCTTAAATCTGGGCCTCCCACGCCTGGGAGGTGCAGGATGCAGACTCAGGCTCCTCTGGTCCAATGCGTGGGGCGAGACTGTTTGTTGGGCAATCATCTATCCTGCAGATTTATTTCTCTGTCTGCTGTGTGGTTACCCAGAAAACTTAGAAAGGTCTTAGTTTGTTCCAATGCTGGGCAAAATTAAAAATCCCAAGAGACTTTATTGACACAATAACTGTCTCTATTAACGTGATGAGTTTGTAGCCCCTGACCGAAACCGGCCACTCTAATCAGGGTTTAACTGAATGCTGGTTTCTGCGGTTATGCTTCAGAACTACCATTTTAACTACTACTCACCATATTTGGAACTCTTAATAAAATGTTAATATCATAATACATTTAAACTTGAATTTTACGAACTCTGTTTTATTGGAAATTTCTTTGTATTTGCCAGCTAGTTTGAAAATTTCAAATGCTTTGGTGCATCTCAAGACCTTCCTAAAATCGATGTTTGTTTGTTACGCTCAGTCCAGAATATGTACTGACAAGTATGAAAACAAATTTCCTTTGGTAAAGATTTTGTAAGCTAAGAAGACAGTGCACAGATGAAGCATAGGGGAAGCGGAGGAGTAAGCGGCAAAAGAACGGCAGGGTTTGATTGAATCAAACGTCTTGTTTTGTCTGTTCCATGATATTTTTTCATTTTTTTCCTCCTAATTTTCTATCTGATAATCACATCTACTTTTCAACTCAAATTATTGGGGAATTTTTTTTTTTAAATATTTTAAGAAATGTGGCTGCTGTAAGAGGGAATTATGGCAGCAAAAGTGATGTCCACTGAAAATCAAGAACTTTTCCTTTACACTGTCTTTGCAGTCAAAGATTAGTGCAAACAGCTCTGCAGATAAACTATAGATATAATATTGAGTTTTATTTTTCTCTTTCTCTGAAGACTATCCAGATAATGTGTATGTGGACTTGTACTCAGCAGGGTTATTACCACATTTGCCTGCTGCTTTTGAACTTCCATGCGGCATTTGACTCTCTTGACCATCGGCTATAATTATACTCTTTTTCTTATTTTGTAAAATTCATTGCTTTGATCTCTGATGTCTTCAGTGTCACCTGGTATCCCTCAGGGACATAGTGTGGGATCTATAGTATTTCTTTGTTATATATATGTTGGTTGGAATTACTTGTGTTCACAGTCCAAACTGTCAGATAAATAGCTCTTGGCTGTATTTATCACTCCTTGAAGACCTTGTAACAGCATCTACAGTGCTGCTTGATTGTCCTCCCATTATCAAGGTTTAGATGGTGCTAATTTTCTTAAGTGTAATGCTGAAAGGATGGAATGTAAGTGGAATAATTTCAGCTGGAAGTGGAGCCTCTTAGGGGTCTTTTATCTTCCTTGGGTTTTAGCTTTTCCTCTCTCCAGGTTTTGCAGTCTCATATTCATGAGAGTATCTCAACTTTGACTGAGGTTTTAGGCCGTTTTCGGTGGACAATGTAATCTAGGAGAAATGGACACCTGAGTGAATTTCCATTCCAGGATATTCTTCTCCTGCAGTGACAGAAAATGGAAATTGCTTACGCAGGGTCATTCACTTCTGCACCCCCAGACTCTTTTCCTAGTGGAAGAGCCCAGGATCTCAAGATCTGCCACTTCTAGATAGTGTCCTCAGACTTCTGACCCTTAAAGGTAACTGACCCTCAGAGAAACATCTGTACCCACTAAAACTTGGACCAAAGCATAGTGTTGGGGAGAAGGGAAAGGCAGTACATATAATGCTTCCTCAGAACCCTTCCCTTAGCTAAATGCTAGCTCAGCCAGAAGACTTTGAGTGTATTAGGAAGGCTTCCATGGCACCTGCTCAAACATCTTTGTGATAACAGGAGGACTCGCTTCTTCAGGTGGTGACTGGTAGGTAAGCTACATTTAGCTTTACTCACAGGCAGTGGCTGAAATGGGCAGCTGAACTGTGTTTGAGGCAGTTCCTTGGGATCTGAGGGGGGATGTGAAGCCTCCATGTCACAGCAGGTTCACCCTCTGCGTTTGAGGAACATCTTCATACCCATGGTGACTATTTACACTCTTCCTGATACCTCTCTACCTGAAATCTAAAATTCTTTAGCATGGCTTTTTGTCCTGAAACCAGTGGGTCCCCAATAACTCAGATCAACAGAGTTCTGCCAATCTTCAACACTTCAGAGAGAACGATGTGTACTCTTCTCAGCAAACTTTGAATGGCCAGTTCTGTACATTTATTATTTAACAAGGTTCTGCAGATTAACTACATGTCCTGCAAGAGAGCTTGGATCACAGCAGAGGAGTGCTGTAAGAGGAATGAGGGTGGAAAACTTCTTTCCCACTTTTCCTTTACATGACAACATAGAGACGCTTGTGCGTATACATATGCAATTGATCACTCTTACTTCTGCTGTAAGAGGCATGGATTTTTTTCTTCTTTTCAGCAAAAATAGGTTACTGCTCCATTTTCAGACAAGGTTTCCTCCTTTCATTGTGAAACTAAGAGTAAGGGGTGAATCCTTCCTGTAAATGTAACTGTGGGCACCTTCGTTGCCTTGATAGTAAATTCCTTTCTCCTAGTGAATCAGAATGAAATACTGTTTTTGTTGTTGTTGGTTTAACTTCTGTTGTTTTGTTGGTTTTTTTCAAGAATCTTCATTTTTTTTTAAAGGAAAAACAAAGACTAGTTTGAGATCTCTGTTTTCAAAAAGCTTTGGGCTTGTAATTTTGGCTGTGTGGGCTTCCTTTCTTAAAAATACAATTTTGGTATTGGGTTTATTAAATGAATTCATGCTGATAAATAAGTTTGAATTCTGCAGAATAATTATACTCAATTATGACGGGTTAACAGTTCAAGTGTCTGGAACAATACTGCTAAATAACTCACACTGATAAAATTAAAATTTGCTTTTAATTCACATCTGAATGTGCACAGTGGTAATGGGTACAGGACAAAACAAAAAGCAAAAGGGAAGATTTTTTTTCCTAGCCTATGTGCTACAGCAAATAAAGGTGACTACTAAAGGTCACTATGTTTAATTATCTCTAAAAAGATGAAATTGTGGAGTGTTCCAAGAAATAGCCAGCCTCAGTGAACACTGGTCTTGGAGTAGAGAAAGCTTCTCTCTATTCCTGTGTTGTTAACTTCTTTTATGTTATTTCTTTATTCCTCTTGGCTTCCTTGTTTTCCTTGTTTATTTAGAGCATATGAGGTTCACAGCAGAGACCTGTTCACTTTTACTGTGTGCAGTTATCCACATCTTACAAAAATGCAAATAAGTAATTCACCTAATGATTTGCATTATACTTTCATGGTAAGTTTATTCTTTTTTTGAAAGAGGAAGATAGTCATCTCTGCCTGTGCTTTAAAGGTCCCAGGATGACAGGGTTCTGGTTCATGACAAAGGCTTCCAGTTGAAGTATTAGTGCAAATAATAATAAATAATTATTTTTTCTGTCTGTTTCTATGGATTCTGAACATTGCTAAACTCACAGAAAATAAGTAATCAGTCTGAGATCGCTTTCATCCTGTAATGCTAGGAAAATATTTATGTTAAGCACTTTCATTGTATGTGTGTGTGTGCTCATGCATGTATGTGTATAGAGCATAACATAACAATAGAATAATGAAGTTTAGGACACAGTGCTGCAGAAATATTCTTTAGAAATAATGCTGTCTTAAAACCTGTGTTTACTTTGATTTTAGAAGGGAAAGAAAAATATTATAAAGGGAAAGCTGCAAATGACTGAAAACCAGCCAGATGGAGTGGGAAGGAAAGAGTTGAAGGCTGTAGGACACAGACTGTGTTCTGAGCCAAAAACGCTACGGAGGCTAAAACAAAAGGTAGGCAAAAAACAGGCCCAGACAGTCAACGGAATGATATCAGAGGGGTGATGGCAGGAGGATACAGCCATCTATGTAGGATTTCAATGCAATTCCAGAGGGGACGTTTTCCAGATCCCTTGTCTTTAGTATGTGGAAAGAATTGAAGGCACAGAAGGACGAATCACATAAAAAAAATGCAACTGCACTAGGCTGTCACCAAATAAACATGATTTTTTTTTTTTCATTCAGTTCCACATTTTTCCTGACCTTTTACACAAGAATACAATTTTTCAGATTTTACCCCAGTAAATCCCGCCTAAGATATTTTTGCCTAAAGATAAAGATCAGGCAGAGGGTAGAGGAAAAGGCTGGGGAAGGAAAAGAAGGTGACCTGAGAAGCTATGAAATACGTGCCTCAATCCTTGCTGTGCAAACATTAGCCACAACGCCAGGTGAGGTCACCTTGGAAAAGGAATATAGCACAGGCTGGCCATGACAGAAGCTGGGGAGACTCTTTGATGAAGGGCTGGTAACAACTTCCTGTGGTTTCAAATATACTGGGCATCACACGTAAGAGAGATCAGCATGCGTTTGGTCTTAGAGACCCCCCCTCCTACAGATCCATGGTGTTTTCTGGAGCGGGTGGAGCTGCAGTTACTCCTGGTCTATGCTGCCCTCTACTGCTCAGCCTCTCAGCTGCGCTGGGGCCCCCGTACCTGCAGCGGGATGCTGTGCTAGGTTGGGTTCGTATACTGTGATATAGGAAGCATTGAGAGAGGCACGAACTATTTGGGATAATTGTTAATATGAAGCTGGCATGCAGCTCAACAGCTTTCCGGGGGTAGTTGTTAGGCTATTAACGTGCCTTTTCCATTGCCGCGGCTTATTTCTTCACGGACAAGTGAAGATTGTTTATACTAAAAGGAAGAATTCTCAGAAATATTTCCTTAAATGAATAATTTTAGTATTCATAAGGCAAAAAGTAGGTGGTGTATTTCATTTATTCTGATGTTTATCTTCTTTGAAAGAGGTGGAAAACACTAGGGCATCAAGCAGATCAAGCTGTTAGCACAGAACAACATTTTATTATACTTTTACTGGCATTTTATCTAATCTAACTTTGAATGTGCTTGCTGACAGGCTTTCTATAATTTCCAGCCCAGACATTAATGGGTCTTTCTGTAAGAATACTTTCCTGGAACTTGCAGTTAATCTGGTTATTTCTCTTGTTGTTAAATTTTCTCTTTCTTTGTGGTTCAGATATTTAGAGGTTGCTATTGTGTTCTACTGCCTTAGCTGAACGTAGACATGCTTAACTCTGTTACGTTTTTAAATCATTCCTTGCATGTTCCTAACTCTTCCTAATGCTTCTTTCAGAGTACTCTGCGTGTATCAGTGATGAGGTACCTGGATCCGAACACAGCACTTCACAGTGAGTTTACTTTCCCTTCCCATTGAAGGCTGCGTCTCTCTTTGAAACCCAACTTTATGCACCCTCTTACACTATTTATTGCCTTCAATTTATTATAATTTTTTTAATTGGAGACAATGAGTACTCCCCATTCCAATCATGACTTGAACATAGTGCTGAATGCCTTCATAAGCGTTGAGTGCCTTCGTACAAGAAGCTATTCAACAGCCAAATCACTGCCATCTAGCAATGCTTTCTATATGTCAGTTAGCAAGTTTCCATTAAAGCAGGCAGTTTTCTTGTCTAGAATAAAAGAAACTAATTTCTCATTATATATTTCAAGAGCTAAAGCCTCAAGTACTGGACTCAGATCCTAGTGTACCAGTTTTCTTGCATTATCTTCAACAATTCATTCTGGAATACTAGTAAACAAGTAATCCAGTTCATTTTGCAAAATTTATATTCTCTCTAAGCCTGTGCACCTTACTGGTCCTGTGTCATGGTCTTCTACCAATATATGATTCAGCTAAAAGTAATTGAAACAAATTAACCCAGGAAAAAATTGAGTATGTTTCTCTGCTCCCATTTTTTTTTTTTTCCCCAAGATGCTGAAAGAGTAACTTTTCAATTCACAGTTTACTTGTGCCCCCTCCAAAATCTTTCATGGGATTCTCTCAGATATTTTTGTTGAAGAGCAGAATTCTCTCGTGTAGGCTGCTTTATGCCAGCTGGGTATTTTCCCTCAGACCTTGGTCCCATAAGGTCCTGAGCCTTCCGGAGGCTGGTGATGGACTTACTTTGCCTCAGGCAGGACCACTCCCCTGAGCTGAAGTTAAGCATTTTCTTAAGGTCTTCTGCAGAGGCTGGGTATCACAAGGGCAGTAAATGAAAGGTACTCAGTATTGCAGTTCCCTTGGGCTTGCAAGGTGTTACAGTGTCTCTGAAGTACTACACGCTCTCTACTCCCACTCATTTCAGCTCTCACTGCTCACTTCTTTGAATTCAGTAAGATAGCATACATGCACAAGATGAAAAGTATTTAATCCTCAGAGTATTCCAGGTCTTCTTCACTGGACAACAGGTTGCTCCCAGTAGTTTTTAGCTCAGTTTTTGTTGCTGTTTTTAATAATTTTTCAGAAGGAAGGGGCTGGCTCATGCTTCGGATGTGATCATTTCGTGTGGGCTGAGTAGCAGACATGGATGGATGATGCAATGGGATTGCTAGAAGGTGGCTGTTTGTTCAGACTGTGCTGCATTTTTCAGGGCCAAGCAAAGGAATCGGAGTTTTGTTCAGCTTTCTAAATCATCTCTCCAGCACCGAAAATCTCAGCCAAAGTCCTTTAGTGGTGTTTATTTTTTATGTGTATTTGGTTAACAGAAAAGGAGCCTTTCACTGCAGATGAAACTGCCCATTCTTTCAAAACCCAATGCTTTTTGTTATATTTATTCATTTATCAATGCTGTGAAAGTTTCATGTGCTCCAGCCATTGATTTCAGGAGCCAATGCTATTTTTCCTGTTTATTATAATTTATTGTCTCATTGTTGCCGGTAGTTTGCACTTAGTTGAGTTTCCCACACAATATACAGGAAACATCTCTATAGCATCAGGCTTCCTCAGATTGATTCCCACAGGGGCCGGGAGGGACAAACCACTCCCAGGCGCTTTGTGATGAGGCTGCGGAGATTCATGTTAAATCCACTGTTTAGAGACTTCCTTCCTTGCACCTACAGTAGCACTCGCTGTAGCCAGATCGTGCCTGCTCCTGCCCCACACTCTCCCACACAGCCTTTAGGAGGATTTTACCTGTGTGTGTGCTTTCACAATTGTATCGCTTTCTTTTCATGAGCTTAACACGTTTATTACCAGTCTCCAGTGGGAATATGTGTCTCTGAGGGCGTCTATTTATATTAGAGCAAACCTAATGAAATTATTCAGTTAGGGTATTCCATTTCAATTTACCTTTCCTCACTGTTGATTAACTGATGACTTGCAAATGTTGACTGATGTATTAAGTTGTCTAGGTGGAGCTACTGTGGATAGTAAAGAGGGCCAGTATACATGTGTTCCTTTGAAAACACTCCTTAAATAATACCTGCAAGAGTCTCCTGGGAAAGCTGGGAAATTAAATGAACATTGTCTGTGTCTCTCTCATGAGCAATACTTCCCTACTAACAAACAATGATTTCAAGGGTTTAGATCAGAAACAACTTTACTGGGAGTGGGGGAGCAGCGGAGGGAAAGGAGAATATGGAATTAACTTCACAAAGTCAGTGATTTATAAATCAGTTCTATTAAACTATGTCATCACTCTTCCCTGCTGCCTTCTCTCTTCAGTCTCTTCTCCTGTGGCTCCCCTTCCCCCCCACCACCTCCTTGCCTTCCCGGATGTGCTGCACAATAGACCTGAGCTTACCTTCCTCCCTTGATCCTGTGGTTAGTCATTGCTCTACCTCAAAACACATTGCTTGCGTTTGTGTGGTGTTTTTTCTTTTTCTTCCTTTCTTTTAAGTCAAGGTTGATTGAATCAGACTTTGACCAGTTCAAGTTCTTGACCTTAAAAGGTCACACTGTGTGTGAGGGCTTTCCCGTGTCCAAGTCTGCTGATTCCAGCTCATATGCTGGGAAAACTGATGTTAGGAGCCCTGGCTTGAGCATTCTCAGCACTGCCTAACATGCTGCAGTTGTCGTGGTGTTTTCTTGGGTTTCTTAGGCTTTGGCAAGGAGCATTGCAAGCACATGGTGCAAACAGGCATACCAAAAAAAAAAAAAAAAAAAAAGATTTAAAAACAGG
>NW_010228024.1:51963-77274 GCF_000690775.1 Eurypyga helias
TATTAAACTATGTCATCTCTCTTTCCTGCTGCCTTCTCTCTTCAGTCTCTTCTCCTGTGGCTCCCCTTCCCCCCCACCACCTCCTTGCCTTCCCGGATGTGCTGCACAATAGACCTGAGCTTACCTTCCTCCCTTGATCCTGTGGTTAGTCATTGCTCTACCTCAAAACACATTGCTTGCGTTTGTGTGGTGTTTTTTCTTTTTCTTCCTTTCTTTTAAGTTTTAAGTCAAGGTTGATTGAATCAGACTTTGACCAGTTCAAGTTCTTGACCTTAAAAGGTCACACTGTGTGTGAGGGCTTTCCCGTGTCCAAAGTCTGCTGATTCCAGCTCATATGCTGGGAAAACTGATGTTAGTAGCCCTGGCTTGAGCATTCTCAGCACTGCCTAACATGCTGCAGTTGTCGTGGTGTTTTCTTGGGTTTCTTAGGCTTTGGCAAGGAGCATTGCAAGCACATGGTGCAAACAGGCATACCAAAAAAAAAAAAAAAAAAAAAGATTTAAACACAGGAAAAGCCTTTTTTACCATGAGGGTGTTCAAACACTGGAACAGGTTGCCCTGAGAGACTGTGGAGTCTCCATGCATGGAGTTATACAAAGTCTGACCGAACATGGCCCTAGGCAGCCCTGAGAAGGTGGGTTGGACTACATCATCTCTGGAGGTTGCCTTCCACATCTACCATGCTCTGATTCTGTAAAAAGTATGGTGCTTTCAGTTGTCAGCCAAGATACCTGCAATAGCAGTTCCAGAGCAAAAAACTGGTATTTCATATGAAACAAAAAAGTATTAAAAAAATCAGTAGTGGGGTCCTTTTGAAAGTGTTTGCCAGAAGGATATATCTGGAAATATTTTGAGATGGCAAATGCTTATGTAAGTAGTGCAAACTTTGGGAAAGCTCATGGTGAAATGCTATAAAATAAGTGGTTAAACTATACCATTCATGCCATACTCGTGACTGCTTAAGAAAAATTCTTTCTAAAAGAAAGTTAATTGAATTTTTGATTTGCTAATAATTCCCTGCTGCCAAAACCCAACAGACCACAGCTTTCCCTTTTCCCATTTCTCCTCCTTTAGAAGTCAGACTATTGTTTTGTCTAATGTATGACTCCTGTGATGAAAAGACCACAATACCTAGGTCTCCCTCAATAAAAAGCCAGGTGTTTAGTTAGCTCCTGGTCAGGCTGAAGAAGACATTGTTTTCCAAGTTCTCACTTCAAAGCACAGCAAGGATGTACCATCTGGCTTCAAGCTGCCTCATGTGCCAGAATGAATTTTAACTGACCTTACTAGAGAAAGAAATCTAATTAGCCAATGCGTTTTTATATATTTACTTGTTTATTGGCATGCGTTTGTATGTGTGTTTTAAAACAAAACAAACCCAGTTAATTCTCTGTTTGTCTAGAAGCCTTTAGGAGTGTTTGCATTTCTTTTCTGTCAGGAAATTTAGTGAAAATGTATATCATGGGAAGATTACCATCTCAAGAAATAGGAAGTGGGATGAGGTTTTTTTTCCTCCTGGGACCTTCTGCAGATTTACAAATATATTGACCAAGGTGCTTGGTGCTCCATCATTACTTTCTGTTTTGGCATCCAGTTCACTCTTTTTATCCGCTAGCAATTGCCTTCTGCTCAGAGGTGTTGCTAAGCATCTCTAAGAAACCTGCTTCTTTTTCTGACTGTCTTCCTGTGTGTTCTTCTGCTGATCTTTGTCACTTTGTTTCTGTTCTTCCTCCTACCCTCTCTTTTAACTTATAATACCTCTTGTCCTAGTGAGTTTATAAAGATGATAACATGTAAAGTAACTATTTCCCTCTGACCCTGCTTCTTCTTTTATCTTTTGTCTTGGTTAAAAATTTGCATATTTAGATCATTCCCCTTTTCAGGCAGATCCTGCTATAATTACCTAGCTGTGTTTAACATTATAGGATCTCCAGCAAGGAGATCCTATTAGTAATTAGTAACCTATTGCTAATCAAAAGGATAAGAGGAACAACTAGAAAAACATCCCTACAAAACTTCTGTATGTCCTGAAAATGTATGGAAGATTTTGCATATCTGGAATCTGAAACAATCCTTTGCACACTTCTTTTTTCTCTAAGTTCTGTTAAGTTTACAAAATGGTTTTCTGTACTTTACAGGACAGAGGTGATTGGATGAAACTGCTCTGATGCCTGAGGCAAGAGCCTGAGTTGTCTGGAATGATAATGATTATTCAAATGGTAATTATCCAAATGACCCAGATTTCTTCCTTGATGTATCTTGACAAATTACTAGGCAATGACACCTCTACTGTCTCTGGTTCTTTGGACAGACACATTTGGATACCCACATAGGTAGTTCTATAGAGCTATGTCAATAAGGCATATCAGGTGTTAGGTGTCTAAACTGCAGTGTCTTCATTACAGTTGTCAAGATTATTAGAGTTACTGTAACTGCAACATTTTTTTCTTTCTATTGTACTTCATTGTCTTTATGTTACAAGTTCATCTTTGTATTATGCAAATTCAGAATATGCTGTCTGTTTGCAATAAGCTGTTACTGATTTACCTCATTAATTTTATTTTGTCTGTTTATCCTGAACCATGTACAGACCAGGATCACACGGATAGTTTGTTTAGTTTACAGAGTTTATGGTTGCAGACTTACAGTCTAGGTTGGATAAAGTATGATTTGTACTGGAAACCTCCCCAGTAGTATCCCCTGCCTCCCTGATCCCCCTGATAAGGCTGTGGGAACCTTTCCATCTAGGCTGAAGTCATGCATTTTATGGTGATTTCTGCTAAACAGACTAGACTTAAAAAATAGTGGTACTATATCAAAGGAAATTTTGAAGGGTAGAACTCCTTTATGTATTCAGTCCTTAGTACATTTATGTATTTATGTTCTTAGTACATTTAACCTTTCTTTACGTTCCGAGTTTACTGTTCTCAAGTCATCCTTTGGCCTTACGTGGATATTTATTTATTTATTTATAGATAACTTCTCTCCTCTTCTCCTTCTCTTTGCCAGCTTACTGTGGATTCATCTTCCTCTCTTGCTTCTGTAGGATTTGGAAGTTGTGTACCCTGTGAGAGGGGTGAGCCTCTGTGTCTCTCTTTTGTGCATTGATGGTTTATATTATTTTCCACTCTTACACTCATCTTTAATCCTTTAATGGAGAAGGAATACCCTAAAAGGATGGGAGAGAAGAACTGAAAAGCAGCAGTTGCTGCAGAAACAGCAAGTTTCTGCAACAAGGTATGGCTAAAAAGTAAATAGAGAGGAAAATGTTAAGCAAAAGGATGAGCAGATTTGTGGAATGTGTGGGAGGGGTCATGACTCTTCTGGCTGTAGAGTAGTTATCCTAAGAGTCTCTCCTCCATATGATCATGGGTCAGAGAGAATTATTCTTACCAATCCTCTTACCTGTTATTCAGTTCTCTGCAGTATCTTTTTCCCTCCAGGACAAAATAATAAAAGAGAAAGGCTCTTCTCTGTCTCTCTGCAACAAACCTGATGCCATTAGAAGGCACTGTTAAACACTAAAAGAAATAAACTTGAACATAAACAGCCAAGACCTAACATTTCTTTTAGGATCTGGCAGAAGAACAGCTTAGGCTGATGCTTTCAAAAATCTGAAGCTTTCAAGAGGAGAGCATCAGCCACCTACCAGCTTTCTATGCTGGTAAGGTACTGCTTGCAGAATACATTCCAGCACTTGTGGAATTTTGATGAAGCACCAGTTTGCACAAGATATTGTTAGCACGTTTTTATCCCAACTGTTGCACTCTGAATGAAGTGCTATGGACATAAGGAGCATGTGCATCACCAGTTACTCAGGTTTGCAACTTACACTGGTTTTAATTCCCCACCTTTCTGGCTTTAAAACCTTTGCTTATCCTGACCAGTTAAATAATGTAAGAAAATGAGAAACTCTGAATAGGCCATACACTTTGAAAAGCTTTGATAGTTTGACCATAATACTGTGTTTGACAGAGTTGCACAGCTTTTTATTTGAAACTGGTGTGCATCCAACTGTTTAAGAGAAGAAGCTGCAAGAACTTCTATGTGTCTGAAAAAAAAAAACCAACATTGGCTGCTTGGAGGTACTTTCCTGATTCATACTCTTACGTTGCTTATTGTTCTGTATGTCAGCTGTCTCCAAAAATAATATGTTACAGGATTTAACCACTAAAAAGATTAGATGATAAATGAATACATGAAAAGCTACACATAAGGGAGCACATTTTTAATAGGATGTGAGTAAGAAAGAAATTTAAGTTGAAGAAGCAGGACACAGAAATTCTGTACCAAGTGGCTGTGATACCATGCTTCTGCAGATCATTGAGCACCTGCAAGTGGTCTGACAGCATAAGAAGTTGACAGTGGTGGTCACTTTGCATTGAACCTCAAAATTGCATGTCATAGTATAGAGTATATTGCACTGAACTGGAGTGTAGAAACCCTGAAACACAAATTAAAATGAGATTAGGTAATTTGAGCTAAATGTTCAAAATACTTCCATGTACAACACTGAATTTATTTGGAAAATATGTCATGTCTATAAGACAGCATAATTCCTCTCCCTCTCTGCCAGTAAAGCCTGGTTTAACCTTGGAGTCTTGGGAGAGATTAAAATGAAAACCTATTTATCGCTAACTGATAACTTCCTAAAATAAAACATCTCTCAGAAGTACCAAAAGAGAAATTGCTGTAGTCACTGAATCTTACTGTGGCAGTGCACCATGTAAAAGAAAGTATTTACTTCAGTATCATTGTCATGTAACCTGTAATTCCCATGTAGGGTCTCTGTTTATTTTCTATACATAAATGTACTCTTCATAATGAGATAGGGCATCTGTTATTGCAGACAGAACTCATAATTTTCAATGTTGAAATGAGAGTTATATTTTTATTTTACTTCCTTTTTTAAGTTGAAGATTGAAAAAATTTGTTCTATATACAAAATGTTTGTTTCCTCTTTTAGTATAGTTAAGTGGTAGATGAAACTGTGCTGGAATTTCTGAAATGCAGGAAGTCTCCAAAGAGTATATAAAATCAGTAATGACCTCAAGGAAACTAACTTGCACATAGCAAGCAAAAATACCATTTTATACAGACATATCTGTCCTAAAAGAGGTGGTGCACAGATTCCATACAGATGCCAACATTTGATTCAGGGGAACAGGAGTCCTCTAAAGTTTATGGTAAGAAGTAGTTGTTAAGGCTTAATAGTTAAATGGGAAAACTGAAAACCTTCTTCCAGCCCTGACTGTATGATGTAGGTCAAATTAAGAAAAAAAAAAAATATCTATTTCTGTGAATGGGATCTGTAAGTTCCTTAAACCAGGCTATCAAAGAGAATCACTCAGTGTTATCACTGGGCACACCAAGTTACGCCTAGATTAAACAATACTCTGTGCCATCAACTTGCCATGTACTAGTCATTCTCCGGACACAGCCAGCGTAGGTACACATGGGGGATGATGAGAAAAAGAAGGAATAATCGGTTTGCAAAAGTGGATTTATGTGGTAAGAGAATGGGAATAATAAGGACCTTAGGATTGAAAGCCAACCTTTGGATCTTCAACCTTGGGGTTGATTTGAAATGTCATGGAGGTGGTCAGTGAATTCCCCTTACATTAAGAGTATTCCCATTCTAAATATCACTAGTAGCTCTACTTTCTTCAAGGCATTGAAGACATTATTTAACCACCATAAATATGGGAGATGTGCTGAAAAGTGAATGCTGTAGATGAAACATCCCAGATACCTGTTGAAAATTCCTCTCCGCATGGAACAGATGGTTGAATGAAAGAATTTGTATTTGTGCCAACAGAATCATTCCAAACACCCACATCGTGAAGGTCACCAAGTGCAGAATTAGCACAGACACCAGCTTTAGGGTGACGGTTGCCAAGTCCTAGCTGCACCTGGCTGAAACAGAAACATAATCATCCTGGGGTGAGTCATATTTGGTAACTGTATCCCGAGTAAACCAACCGATTGCATATCAAGCTGAAATAAAACATTATTGGTTCATTAAATTACTTTTAAAAAGCAATTTAAAATCTCTGGTTCAGTAGCACAAAAAGAAGATAAAGACCTAAAGGCTGGGTTCCTGGAACAAACTTGCATGCAGAACTACAATGTCTGAGTCAGGTTTCCTGCCAACTAACAGAGTCTCTAACATGTGGAGCTACAAGAGGCATCTCAGTTCTATCAAGACACACTAATCACTAGAAAACACTTGCTAGAAAGCACTAGCAGGAAAATACTACTCTGAAAACAGGAGTATAGTTGAAAGTAAGTTTACTGGGAATTTAGGATTTAGTGAAAGGAGGAATTAAGGCTTATTAATAATTATTATCTTTTAATTCAAATGCTTAAAAATAAATTAATTGTGACCTCCTAATTGTCAGAAGCTTATCCAGATGTCACCTGCTTTGCCATGTCCAAGAGAAATGGTGAATGTTTTACGTTTTGAGGCTAAATGTTGCAGTGCCTTAGAGTGGACAATTTGAGCAGAAGTTGCTATTTTCCCCCATTTTTCTTGGATAGGGCAGGGTTGTATTCTGACTTAAAAAGCCTCTCTTAATTTTGGGATAGAGATCTGTATATAGCCCTTGGTAGTTTTGTTCCGTTATACTTGTGTTTGGTTATCCACACTATTCTTCAAAGAAACCTATGTGAAGAGTTTTCCAAAGGTGAGGTTTGTCCTTTTTTTAAAATTTGTTTTCCTTTCTTTTTTTTTTTTTTTAAATTATTTGGTCCTTATGCCTGAATTCAGTTGAGAATATTGTCAGAAGTTAATGATAGCCATATCCCATTAATACTTTTACTGTAGTAAGACTAAAGTTTCAGGAACTTGAATTCTCAAGAGAATGAACTTTTATTAAGCTCCTTGGCAGACTCAGGCTGGGAGGTGGGCCCTATCTTTACCAAAGCACCATGAAGATGACCAAATTTTTTATACACTTTCCCTTTCATTGTTTGTTGCAACCATGCTATTTATTTTTCTGTCTTAATTTTCCTGTCATTATCAACCACATTCTGCAGATTTGCCTGCACTAGTACTGATTTTTTGTCCCTCTTCATGAACAATGCTTACTTGGCCTTACTTAATCAAATTAGTTTCTTTTTTTCTGTCACTAAACCTTGTAATTGTTTCTGTGTAGTCTGTTTCTTACCTGTTATGTTCTAACTAGTTCCCAAATAATTCCTTTGTCCCTTTCAGATAAAGCTTCTATCCTACTCATTTGCTTTCTTCTGTTCCTTATGACTAGTTCTGAGACAAACCTCTTCCAGCCCTAGGCTGTTTTTTCATGTAGCGCACTTCATCTCAGATTTGGATTCAATATTATTGTTACAAGTTTCTCTGGCAAATTTCACTGATGCCATCATCTGCAAAGAAGGGAAACAAATGTGAAGTACATTTATATCCAAAAAAGGTTTTGCTCTGGGCCAAATCTGCATGTGCATTCCAGCCAAGAAGTATTTATATGTATGTTAAAAATAAGGTTGACAGAGAATATACAGATCACAGCTAAATAGTCTAGAAATCTCTCCTCCCTTGCATTCTCAATAAGCATTGTTATAAATGGTCTTTATTTTTTAATTCCCCAACAAAGAGTCAGTCACTTCCTAACATCCCCAAAATGAGCTTTGTTCTGCTAGGGTATACATGCTACTCACATCATCCTGAGAGGGTTTGAAGTTCTTAGAGCAGATGAAATAATAAACATTACTCTCCTATTCCAGGAATCTTATTCTCCACTTAAATCATTACATTTAGTTAATGATGTAATTTAATCATTAAATAATTACATAAAGAAAACCATATTCAGAGATTCCTGAAAATCCTGGTCTCCACAGAAGTACTATTTAGTGGAAATTATCTATTTCCTAGTGTTCTATTACCTGGACCACTTTGCTTAACTTTATCTCCAGCCTGCTGCCCTTATAGCTGTAGTTTCATTTTCCCCTCTCTTAAATGAAGTCGTGGTGCTGAAAGGTGCTCAGTACTTGAGGTGCAGTCACCTCTATTTCCATTTGAAGTCAATGGGAAAGAATGATGCTCAGCCTTTTACACTACTGATTCTCCCTGCAAGAGAGCAGTCAAAGGTCTGCAATATTGGTCTTTCAGATGATTGAATGTCAACCTCATCAAATTGAAATTCATGCTTTCTTGACCTCTGGCTAATGTTGTTGACTTCATTTAACATTCTATCTTTAAAAAAAAAAAAAAAAAAGGTAATAATTCAGCCCTGTCTTCTTAGAGCTTCCTGTCAGCCTACCCAGAGTGAACTGGGGAATGTGAATATGTTTTGTTTTGTTTAAGATGTCTCAAATGCCTTTCTTTTGGTGATCTACTTCTGGAAGAATCTAATCTTTGTTCAGTCTGTTATATTGCTAGTATTATAGTTCATTCCTATTTCTGACACAGACTTGAAGTGAGGATATCTAGGAGGATATATTCTATGATTGCTACCAAAACCACATCTCTTTTCTTTGAGATTTGTTATACTAATAAGAGCTAGACAAAAGGTTAATATTTTCATCTTAAATTGAAATGAAAGGAATATAACAATAATTAGGGGCACTTTCAGGCATACAGGGAACACAGAGAAAATAATAATACCCGCTGTTCCCATGATTAGAAAGATGTGTCACTAAGGAAAGGATACTCTGTGCTAACTTGACCTCACTGGGAGTCAGATGGGTAGGTTCCTCTCTAGTCCATGAAAAGAATAAATATGCACCTCTGGAAGGCAATTCATCCCACTTACTTTAAACACTAATTCTGGAATAGAAGGAGTCTAGGCAGCAAACTTAGACTAGACACATAGGGAATGATGCAGTTGCTTAGCTGTAGATGTGTAGTGCCAATTTAGATACTCAAAGGAATTTCCTCTGGCATAGATCTTTCAGAGATGCTGTATGATTTCTGTCAGTCCTGTGCAAGATGTTTTGGACCCTTATAAGGAGCTTAAATTTTATAGCGCTGACTAAATAAAATGTCTAAAATTTCTGAGATTATCCCTAGACCATGGATATAAAACTGGTGGTGTGGGTAAAGATGGATGAACAAATTGAGCTGTAATAAGACAGAAAAGGAGAAGCTTCCTAGAAAACTTAACATCTAAGAAGACTATTTGTAGTACTGCACAGATATTGGTCAGAAAGGGAATGTGGCAGTTTATTTTCACTTGCTATTATGAACTTGTGTGGGTTCAAAATTCAATACCCAAGTGAGATAACAAATTGGGAAAATTATAAATAAAGGAATAGGAAAACTGAAAGGAAATGAAGACAAAAAGAAAACTTTTCAAGAATAATAAAGTAAAAGTAAAGATAAATCCTGTTGATTATTAATTGCTACACAGCAGATCAACAGACAGGAAAGATTTGGGATGGAGGAAGAAGTTGGTCATTAAAGATTATTATATGCTTTAGGAGTATGACAAGTTCTTAAATAAGGGGAATAATAGTCTGCATTTGAGAGTAAAACGGCATGTTCTGCAAGAAGGAGATTTTATCACCTTGTACTGTAGTATTTAGCAGAAATTCAGTCAAAACTGATCTGATAATATCAAGAAAACACAGAAAAATGATGGGATGTTGCGGGATTTTTCAAAAGACTTTGAGACAGCAGATAGGACAGAATTTAACAAATAAAGGGTTTGGTTTTATTTTATTGTGCTATCCTGAGAGCAAAGACAAAAGTTGGACAGCAAAATGCATCTATGTCAGTGGAAGGACAATAGAAACTGCAGATGGCAAAAGCAAGACTGAAAGAAGATTCAGAGAGAAGAGGTTTCTGTTGAGGAAGTAATGACTGTTCAAGACTCTGTTTAACAGATAAGATGAACTGCAAATTAGAGAAGAATCACATTAAAAATTAAAATAACTGCTCTGAAACTGTGATAAACTAATTACAAACCCCTGATGCCATACTATGAAGGCTTTTTTTTGGCAGAAGAGCATGGTTGGTTGGCTGAGTTCAGAGACAGCTGTACTGGCAACAACTTGAACTGTTTCTGGGTCAGTCACATGGGTGTATGTAGCTTGTTTCAGCCTAAGTGTTCTGTCAGTTCCCTGTTTCCCTCACACAGGTTTTCCCCAGTGTCTATTCTTCGATTCTGATGGATATGAATAATTGCATATTTAATGAAAACACCGTGTAAATACTTTATGAAATGTATGCAAATACTTTTTTTTTTTTTCCTGAAATGAAGATGTAAATGTAATGGAAGTATTATGTAAAAATTCACTCTGTTTTAGAAGAAAGCATTCATTGTCAATTCCATTCAGCTCTAGATAAATTTTAGTGAACGAAACGCACTGAAAGCATTTTTTAATGTTATGGGATTTTTTACTGCGCTATATCATTGCACAAATGCACGTCTGAAATTGTTCTGCCCAAGAACACCATGTAATCTTGAAATATGGATAGCATTTCGGAGACATAGAGGATGGTAAGGGAGGATTTAATGGTCGATGTACTGCCCTCTGAAATGAATTGTGTCTGTTATAACACTGTCCTAGACTATAGAAGCCTATGTAGTTTAATTGTCCGAACTGTACACTGCCAAGAAACAGAAATAACCCTAGGGAAATCATTTGGAAAAAAACTGATAATCCTTGGATGTAATCTGTGCCCAAGCAGGTAAGGAGCCAGGCAGAGCCACATCCTGCGAATTCTAGGGAGCTCAGGGGACGCCCAGTCTTTAGTTCATCCTTTGCGGATTAGGAGCCATGGCCCTGCCTCCCTATGCAGGGTCAGAGACCTTATTTTGTGGTTGGAAGGCATGTGGAGAAGATCAGCTGTGATTCCAGAAGGATTAGCAAGTGTGCAGCTATTTGTTTTTAATGGTGTTTCTAATAAAATATATACTTGTTTTGGAAAGGAGAGAGGTTTGTGCAATTAGAGTATGTGTCTGTCTTTCCAACATACTCTCCCCAGGAACTTTTACATCTATGTTATTTGCATTTAACATAAGGTTAGACCAAAATTTGTGATTTTGTTTTTTTGATGAAATTAATTTTTGTGATTATTTTTTTTTGCGTGTTTAAGGAACATGGTTGCACATTTTCCAAAGAAAGAAACAATGACTTTTTTTCTATTGATGTAGTGCACGTAAGGAGTAACACTTTGTCAGGAATTGATATTTCTACTGTTTCTTATATGATGCCTTCTAAATTTGAGATTATGGACATTCAACCTTATGGATGTTTTTTTCCAGTTGAATGGGAAGTTTTCTGTCCTCTGAAATGGTAATGTAGTATAAGACAAAATTTTTTTTTTTTTTTGACAAGAACCCCTTACCACAAAAAACCATGTTTTCCTCATTTTGTAGTACTACATCATACTTGGTTATCCTTTCTAAATTGACATTCCGTGTGTTATTCATCACTATTTATATTCCTTTGTACAATGGATGTAAAAACCCTGTTGTAGTCATTATTTCAAACCCTGTCTCCTGCACCCAGACTTTTTCTCTTTATCAGGCGTGATTATAGGGTAGGGAACAATTTGTTTAAAAAACTGAAAACTGAATGGAGTTTGGATAAAGATATTTAGCTACAAACATTAGTGACAAACACTGATCTACAGAATCCATGGAGATTAAGTCACCATGGAATTAAATTCTACTTGTTGACTTTTCAAGTAAAAGGATGAACTTCGCTTTCAACTTAAGGGAGGAAAAAAAGATTGTCTTTTGGTTTTTTTTTTAATTGAAAAGTTGAGATATGATCCATCTGACTTTTAAAGCCATTAGAAGCTGTTTAGTGCTGTATGGGATTTGGTATTAAAATTAATATTAAATGATTTGTACTTTATCAGCACTGAAAAACATACTTTATCAATACCAACTTATGGATTTATACACGAAACTTGCAGTACTGAATCATTCTGTGTGAATAATTGATAAAATAAATTTAGATTTGATTTTGCTGATCATGTTTTCTCACAGGAATTGCAGTGTCTAGCAGGTAGTTAATGCTTTCTAAAGATTCTTTAAGTTTTAAAATAATTATTTTTACATTAGTAGTAGAGTTTCTATAGTCTATGGGCCTAAGAAAGATTACTAGGAAGAAGCAATATATTTTATGAGATTAATAAACACATTAAAAAAGCCTAGTGCCTTTTCCCCTCAAAATCAACCCCAAAGCACCACACACTTCCCAGCTCTTGTTACCTAAATGCTGATTGTATTGACACTATTCTTCATGAATGGCAAAGTGGACCATTTTAAACTCATATCCCAAGTTTAAAATAATCTTTAACTCCTTCAGTATTCATTGAGTGAACAAGTGTGTTTGGAACAATGGATATTTGACACAGCTTGAACTAAGGGTGACCTGGCAGTGCCAATCTGCAGATAGTATTTAGTTATATAATTTAATGGCCTTCGCATTTTTCAATCTAGGTGTCTGAGGCAGGTTTCCTCTTTCATACAAATCTTGTGGTAACCTTTGCTCTCCAAAGGTTTAAATCACATTCTTAAGGGATTAAACTGTTATGACAAAAGAGGAATGTTTAGATATTCTGCTTTGCAGCTAAAAATTTGTCAGATTAGAAATTGTGTATTTTATAATCTCAAGATCAAAGAAGCTTTCCATCAAAGCTTTATGTCCGCTACAATATTTTCCCAACCTTTGTTGAACCTGAATTGTTTTGGATTATCTCACATTGGGTTCACTGAGTACGCCTAGCCAAATGTGGGAAAAAGCTTCCTGCCAAACATTTTAAACATTTCACATGTGTAGGGCAGAGGCGGTAAGCCACAGGTATTAGTTTACTGCAGTGGCGAAGCTTGCTTTAACAGTCTTTTTTACTCCACTTTTATACGAGATGCTTTTTGAGATTAGTATGACAGATAAAACCCCACAGGGCAACCGTTTATCTTCCATTAGGAATACCATTCACTTTCTTTAACCTGGTGACCTAAGTGCTCCTGTAAAGAGTCTCTTTTATAGAGTTTTTACATCTCGATGGATTAAGTATCATTTCTCTGCTGAGAAAAGAAACCCCACAATTCAATTTCTTTAGAAGAATGGTTTGTCAGAGGAGAATAGTTTTTGTCTTTATCCATCTTTAAATCCAGCATTCATTTTCCCCGAACAGTCACAAAACAGTAATCATTCAAAGTTCAAATTGTGAGTTAATTTAAAATCCACTCACTGAGTCCCTTTATTATGGTTTCACTGCATATTTGGCAAGGCAAACAGCATAGCAAGAGGACAGAGGATAGAGAGTTCAGCTATTCTGTTCTGCTGTGTAGTAACTTAATAGTCTTTAATGTTATTTGTCATAATCTTTGTGAAAAATGTGTATTTGCAGTAATATCTTTTTTTGACTGCTCAAAACATAACATTATTGAGATGTATATATAAAACCAAACACAACCAAAGTAAATTTGAACAGCCTCTATAAAAGAAATAAAGACATTGTTTAGATATTTCTAAATAAAAGCTTGGAATTTAGTGTACAAAGAGATGCGCATTCTCTACGTTCCAATCAGTACCTTTTGGAAAAAACAGATAATTTGACTTTTTAATGAATATAATGAAATACAATATACCCAAACATACAAAAATGTTAAGTGTCTCTTTGCATTTGCTCTGTTTGGTTTATAAAAGTGTAGCAATTCTTTTGACAAGCTGTTTGGTGCTCTCACCTCTGCTTTTACAAAGACCTGTTTATGATGAGAGATCTTGCCCTGTGCTTAGATGATGCACTGCACCACATTTTAGACTGAGACTCAGGAGCAATTTATTTTTGGTGGCACTGGCATGAAATAAAAGTTTCCTCCTACCTTTAAAATCTTGAATATAAAGTGTTGTCTCCTGACTTTTTCTGCACTATTCTTGTCTAACTACTGAATGGTAAAACTAGCTTTTCTCTGTTCTCCAGCATGTCTTTATTTCATTTCCTTTCCTGCGGTCAGTGACCTGTTTTCTTGATTGATTTAGGTACCATGCATGTATTTGCAGGAGTTAGAAGTAATTTTGAATTCCTTGTTCCACCTGCACTATTTTAGACCCTGATCTTTTCAATTGCAACAGGAAATGGCCCAGTCACTTCACTGAAGTTCTGCAAAGGAGGAGTAGCTCACACAGTGCAACTTGAAGTGCATTCCTGTTTCTATCCATGCTCAACTTCTTTTGATTTAGTCAACGAGTCTATAAAAAGCAGTGGATGAAGTCCATATGACAAAGTTTTATTTTTGTAATCTCTTTATTATAGAACAGCATATTTATTGCTGCATTTGAAACACCTTATAGGTGCTATCACCTGTGGAGAAAGTCCCCTGAAAGTATAGTACTTACATTTGTGTCATTTATTTTTCAAGGGGTGTGAACATATCAAGAAAAGAAGCACAATGCCAACATCTTCAGCTATTCAAGTTTACACACATAAACTGTCAGTGTCTGCATTCTTCTTATAAAAAATATGAAAAATTTTATGAGTAAGGGAGACTTCTTTTGTGTTCATATTAGATGATAATTGATAGACCTACCATGTGAACATTACACATCAAACGCTGAATAATTCTTTATTTGTTTTTTCCCTTTTGTACCTGATACCACCTTACTCTTCCTAAACTACAGTTATCTGGACCCTGATATGTCTGTGCTTACATTGCCTCTTGAAAGGAAAATATTTTTTTTTATTATTCTAAGAGTGAAACTGTACTCTTTAGCTCGGAATTTGAATCTATGGGCCACATGTGCTAAATATCAATCCCCTATATCTAGTGTTTATTCCCCTGTGTGTATGGAGTCAGAATGAGATACCTGGTCCTGTAACAGCATCATCTTAATGTGTGTCTTCACTTACTGATGTTATCAATAATGAGACACAACATTAACATTAAACAGCTAATTTATTTCTAAGTGCCAGAATTTTGTAATTTTGTGATATATGACAAATCTTTTGATCATGTTGTGGAAAAGTATACTACAAGGCTCTGCAAATACTTACTAATTATTAGAAAAACTGGCATTACTCTGAGAAAGGCAAATTGTGCCAAAACAATGCCATTGCAGTAACACAGTCTTCCCATGCTTGTTTAACTACAGCAGTTCTGGATGCATTGTTCCCCAAGTTCTGCTTTCTTCATATATCATTTCCCCAGAATTAAAAGAGGAATTTTTTGATTGAAGAAATTATATGAATGAATATTTTATGGAGATGCTAACATATAAGTGGAAATGGGAATTTTGTAAATGGATATAAAAAGTAAAACCTTGCAGACTGGAAAAAAAAGAATTTAGAGAAGAAAACACAACTTATGCCTTCTGGGATAGTTCATCAAACAGTTTTAAAGGACTGAGAAATGAGATTGTACTTGTCCATGGTCAAGGGATTTCTGAACTAGAATATTAAAGGTTTGTTAGAATTAGGTTTCAAACAATGTTGGGCATTTCATGCTTGAGTGACAAAAAGACAATTATTTCCCAGTGTCTTTGCTGCCTCTGGGCATGATTAAATAATGGAATTGTATTCTCGGAAAGATGTGGTTTATTACTTTTAACAGCTTTTCAAGCTGAAGTCTTTATAAATAAAAAGAGCTATAATTTAAAAAAGATAAAAGCCGTGTGCCATTTCATCCCCTCAAAACCAGAAAGAGAAAGCAATGTGTGTAGTAATATCTATAACCTTTAGCATGTGGTTTTCCTGAGGTACATACTTTTGAGGGGAAGAAAATGTGATGCTCCCAGGGCCAAGGGGCTGTGCTCATGTTCACTTTGTTTTATGTTTCTCACAGCAATGTTATGCAAAAAACCTGAGTGAACCAATGATGGTTTGCTGAATTTTGATAGTAGTTCCACAGGTGGAGAATGTGTAAAAAACCCCAAATATATTAAGATACTTTACCTAGCTTTGCCATGCATGAATGTCTCCAGACAAGACTGCAGCATGTGCAAAGGCAACAGCTGTTCAGCGGGGTCAGTCCCGAAGCACAAGAGGTATCCTGTGCCTGTAGGCTACTTGTCATCAGGTCATTGTCAGGTATCATTTCTGGCCACATGAATGAGCTGGGGTACTGGGCTCTTCAGCAGCATTACACTTTGTGTTCAGCCCACAGAAGAAGTGCTGTGACCTTTCCTGTCCTCACACAGGTGATGGCAGGGTGGCTGGTCTCACATACAAGATCTGCTGCATTGTAGGTGCACTCAGAACCACAGCTGAGAACATCCACCAGAAATAATGGCTTTCGATTTTTTAAGAATGGAATTTTGATTTAACATTTCCAGTGTAGGTAAAGATGTACATATAAAAAACTAGTAAAAATAGGATTTTTTTTTCTTTTTTAGTTTTAAATTAATTTACTTTCTGTCCCTCAGAAAAAGACAGTCTAGTGGCTATCACTTAGAACCATTTTGGCTGTGGTTACCTGGCCTTTTTAATGTGGTCAAAAGCCAAGTGCTACCAAAGCCAATCGTTCTGCCCTTCTCTGTGGATGGTCACCAATGCTTGTCCTTATCACCCCTCTAGTGACAGATCTATCTTCTGGGTGTCAGTATAATGAGACTTGTTGGGAACAAAATTCTCTGAGAATAAGCTTCCTGCTCCCCACATCACCTTCCCAGGAGTAGTTCAGCTGGATCTATTCCTTCTCTGAGCTCCTGTGCATCTCCACAAACTCTGGATCTGTCAAAGGTTTAGGGGAAAAAGCAGCTGAGAAGAGGGAATAGAGAATCACTTCTGTGGTGCTGGGATGGATTTGTGTATGATGCAAGCAGGAGTGACATATGCAAAGTTTAAATGACTGATCTGTTCTGTTAAATTATTGCACTAGGTCAGGATAACTATGAAGATTGTCACTCCATTTCCTATAGCATGCTATCTTAAAGATTCTGTATATTTGTTATGTTCTTAGGATGTTGAATCTTCTTCAACAGGCCACAAAACCTTCTTCACAGACTACAAGGTTTCCTTTATAGTAAGCAAGGTTAAGCTTTGTGACAACTGCTCAGAAAGGAGTACTTGTGTGTCCACTCTCTAACACATCATTATTCTGGGATATATATCAAAGCTCCTCTCTTTTTATCAGATTGCAGAATTGTCCCATTGGTATAACTGCTCAAAGTAAATAAATAATTGAGACAACGCTAAGTGCAAATGCAATTGAAGCTATTCATTGTTTGGTCTCACATCAAGGAGAAAACATGTCAAAGAACTTGTCCAACCAGAGCAAGGTGCCAAAATCCCTAGATCTAACCTTGGCATATGGTATTGAACAGATGTACTGGATATGAAAAATCACAGCTGCCAGCTAGCTGATAGCTACCTAAGAATCAGTCAGTGCTAATTTGGTATTCCTATGCTAGATAAGATCTATGTGGTGTGTCTGTGGGTAACTAAAGCTCTGTTTACATTAGGTTGATAAGAATGGATACCATACAGGGTGTCTTAGGAAAGATGTATCCATTTGTGACTGCAATCCACATGACAGCTAATTATTTAAAACTAACTCTGCTATTACTGCATCAGAAAACTGCATCTATAAATGCAGGACAGCAGTGGCGTCTTCTTCATGAGACCCTCGGGGAGTTTTGAACAAGCAATTGTACTTGGAGTCTGAATCTTACTTTAACAGTGCCCTTAACTCTGCTGTGGAGTGCAAATGATCTTTAAAGTGAGTTAAGATGGTCAGGGTAGCAGAACATTTTATTAAAATTGAAAATAAGGTCCATGGTTCCTTAGTACAATAGGAACATCGCTGGTGAAATTTCTCTCAGCTGTATTCTTCCTTCATCTCATCACAGTCTTCTTTCAATTAAAATGCTTAGGTGCAAGCAAGGGTAGAATTTTGTTCTATTTATGGTATTATAGAAAATATTTATTCTACATATAAAATGATGCCAGTAAACATTTATTTCATTGTGGCAAAAATTACTTTTGTTTTTTGCACTTTCAAATGAACTTAGCATTCTCTTATCAGCAGTAAAAAAAAAGAAAAAAAAGAAGGAAAAAAAGAGAGAGCTATCAACTTCCAAACATAACTATCTTGAGTTCAATAAGCCTGACATCTTCCTCAGTGCCTCCTATCTATTAATTTTCAAGATTTCAGTTCCTCTCTTCCCTACATCTTACACTTGCAAGAAACCAACATTTCCCAGCTGTCTTAGAAAAAGGGGACAAAGTTAGTCTATCAAATTCAGTCATCTTTTTTAAAAGATGTTCTCTCTAATGTCTACATTAATTAAATAAATGCATTTTTAATTGAAACACATGAAGCTTTCAAGTCAAACTGAGTTCGTGTCCTCAGGCACCCTATTAATGGAATTTTGGAGTGACAGTGCATGCCAACCAGCTGGGTCAGGGCCAAGTTAATGCATCAGAGTTTTTTGTCTGATGGTACAAGCAATTGCAGATTCATTCTAGAAGAGCAAAGTCTATCCCTTCACTGTTCTTGAAGAAATAACATCTCATGACATCTCAACAGATTCTACATACAGTTTAGAAGGTATTTGAAGCAGGTTAGTCCTTTCCAAATGTGTTATTTTACAGGCAGCCAAATTTTAACAGCAGTTAATGGTGTTTATCAAGAAGTTTTGTCTTCCCTTCCAAAGACAGAGGAATCATTTATTGTTCGGTTAGTCCAAAAAACCTATGCACAAGTGCATTGTGTACACAGAACAATAAATAGTTTCTGGGATTCACTGATGTTATTGTCAGCATTTTCTTTCTTTATAAAAAAGAACAAGAAGAAAACACCACAAGTAAACCTGAATAGATACACATCACAAAGGGTTGATTTATGTAAATAAAATGTTGTTGTTTATTTATGTAAATACAAAGCATGGTCACCATCAGCAATGTACATGCCAAAAAAAAAAAAAAGAAAAAGAATAGAAGGGGTGGTTAATTCCCTTGTGTTGTTAACTAATGAAGCTTTCCAAGTTATGCACATGCTGCAGCTGCACATCCTTTGTGTTCTGTATTGGCCTGGGATGCTGGAGCCTGCTCTGCACCTCTTCTGTGTGACACCTCCCTGAGCTCCCAGGGGGACTCAGCTACGAGTGCAGGCTGGTTTCCCAAGACTCATCTATATTAGTAAACAAGAAAGTCTTATCTGGTCCAGAGGCAAAATGATGCAAGCTCATATGTTTATGCCCATGTTATTTGTTCCCTCAAACTAGAATGGCTATATCCCCACACTGTCTGTAGGAAACTCTCTGGGGTATGCAATAGCCTGAATTTTCACCTGCATTGTTTGACAGAGTGTTAGCTGATGTGGATCAAAATTATATTAGGAGATGTATTTTCGCTAAACATTGCAAGAGCTCCTTGACCAGTGAGCAAACCCAAGTATCATCATAGTCTGAGAGTGTACCTATCCCTGTAGACATCACTGTATCAGAGATACAAATCACCTACCTATTACAAAATATGCAGACCTGAGCAAAAGCTTGGAAGCCAAAGTTTGTTTAAAATATAGCCAGAAAAGTAAGTAAGAAGTTGCTCTTATGCAAAACCAACAACAGTTTATTAAAGGAAAAAAAAAATTACCCCAAGTATAAAGGCTAGCAGCTTCTAAATCATTCTTTATGTTCTCAGGAAGTTTGCCGACGACACCAAGCTGTGTGGCGTGGTCGACACGCTGGAGGGAAGGGATGCCATCCAGAGGGACCTGGACAGGCTGCAGAGGTGGGCCACTGCAAACCTCATGGAGTTCAACAAGGCCAAGTGCAAGGTCCTGCACCTGGGTGGGGGCAATCCCAAGCACAAGTACAGGCTGGGTGGAGAGTGGATAGAGAGCAGCCCTGAGGAGAAGGACTTGGGGGTACTGGGGGATGAAAAACTGAACATGAGCTGGCAGTGTGCGCTGCGAGCCCGGAAGGCCAACCGTATCCTGGGCTGTATCCAGAGAAATGTGGCCAGCAGGTCGAGGGAGGGGATTCTGCCCCTGTACTCTGCTCTGGTGAGACCCCACCTGGAGTGCTGCGTCCAGCTGTGGAACCCCCATTGGTGGTACCATTGGTCGTTCCCTGCTTGCTTATCTCTCTGAACCCTTGTGCATCACAGAGAAGCAAGCATTAGATTGTGAATTCCAAGAAACGGCTTTTTCTCTCCTCAGATCTTTCCTCATCATCTTCCTGTAATAATCTGTTAAGATACAAATACAAATAAATTTTGTTGCCTTGATGGAGAATTGTTCAGGCTGTCATGATTCAATTCATAACAATTAAAAGGTTCATAATAGGAATGAAAAAGCAGCCATACAGTTCAGATTAACCTTGTTCATCAACACTGTCCTTTAAGTGCACACTTAGGGAGAAGGAGAGAAAGAATAAGAGCATGTGATACTTCTTCCTAATGATTTCCTAGTCTTCAGTTATTTTCACCTCAAGCATTCTCCTTAACTGTGGTTTGTCTATTTAGTAACCTTTTGTGAACCTCTTTTTCAAACAGTTGGTCAGTCTCCCCTTAAGTCCATATTTTCCACTTATGTTGACAAGGTCCTTTGACAGGTTATTACAAGTGTTAAGTGCATATTGCTGTTTGTCTTCTTTGAATCTAGCTTCTGCTAGCTTCTTTGGCCAGCAACCTCTTGCACTTCAAGAACAGTGAGTAATGAGTCTCTGGTGAGTGCTGTGCCATTCATGGTTCTGTAGACTTTGTCTGAAGCCATCTCTTTTCTGAGCTAAGATTTGAGCCTATTAGTCCACACCCTGCCATGGGCAGGGACACTTTCCACTAGACCAGGTTGCTCAAAGCCACATCCAGCCTGGCCTTGAACACTTCCAGGGATGGGGCATCCGCAGCTTCTTTAGGCAACAGGTTCCAGTGCTTCACTGCCCTCATCATAACAAATTTCTTCCTTGTTTTCAATCTAAATCTATCCTTTTTCAGTTTAAAGCCACTACCCCTTGTCTTACCATTACAGGCCCAGCTAAAAAGTTTGTCCCCATCTTGCTTATAAGCCCCCTTTATAACTTGAAAGGCCACAATAAGGTCTCCTTGAAGCCATCTGTTCTCCAGGCTGACCAACACCAACCCTCTCAGCTTTTCTCATAGGAGAATTGTTTCCATATTGATGTTCTTCTGACAATTTGTTATCCAGTTACTCAGCTCTATTTCTCTGAAATTCCTCACGATCCAAACTTGTTCTCACTATCTTGAATAAAGTAGTGTTATCAAGATTTTTCACATGAAACTTTTTGTTCAAATGGCTTGACATAATTCAAATAATAATAAAACTGGTTTCAAAAATTTGCAAATAATCAATAAACAGCTAAATTTCATTAAAATTGATAACCATGAAATTATGTATTTCTAGTAAGTCATCCTAAGAATATCAGTATAGTGATTTTTTGGTCTATATACCAGAAGTGACCTACAAGTTTACCTAGAGGTTTCTTGGATAATAACAGTGAATTATTATTCAGACCATACTAACAAAATTATGAGCATTTTGGAAGTGTTGAGAGGACCTTGCATTTGACTTTGGTTCCAGCGACAAAAGGTCTTTATTTACTTTTCTTTTCAAAAACTCTGTTGTCAACAAAGTTGTGTTAGAGCGAGTTTTCCCTAATATAGCTACAAAAGATGTCCTTAATTCACAAGAGACTACTCCAACCTTCTTTGTATGTTTACTGGGCATTAGACAAGAATCACCCATCTTGCATGCTATTGACTCATTTCGTATGGTACTCAGCTTGGTGTCACTATGCGATTCCAGAGCTGCCCAGTCCTATCAAGACCTAAACCCACCATTAGCACATCATTTAAATTAAGGGCATGAAGATGAACAAAGTTGCTGCCTGTGATACTGTAGCTGTCAGGATTAAACTCAGCCTCTGTGCTGTAAGCAAGGATCAGTCAGCTACAACTCCCTCCTTCCCCCCAACATCTCCTCCTTCTCCTCACCTCCCTTGACCTCGTGCTTTGTACAACAGCTGTGGAAAATCAAATCACCCTGCAAACCTGCTTTCTGCTGGCCAGCTGGCAGCATGGGCCAGGACCAGGAGTGCCAGAATCTTACAGCTGTACGTGTATTGCTGCCTATCCGTCTGTAGCATATGCCATATGCCAGTCCCTGAAGTAAGCTGAGAGGAGGATACATCAGAAATTAAACTCAGCACAACCTGAAACTGTTCCTTCTTACTTTCTCACCTCACTCCCCTGATCTTTTCTGTAAGTCATTTATTTCCTTTCCCTTCCTACATCCTCTAGGAATGATATGTGGAGAATTCAGGTCTGTGGCCCACTGCTATTTGTTTTTTATTGAGTATAAAAAAATTCTGTATGACCTTTTGAGTAGAAGGTGTGGCAAGACCAACTTGTCTTGAGTAACTAATGTAAATGTAAGATTTACTGCTTCATGAGTTTAGACAAATGTGTTCAGGCAATTTACAGTTGATTCAATTTTCTTTCCCATGAGGTCAGTACAGTGCATACGCATGGGGTACAAGGGACAAGAGGTTAATTCAAATATATGGTCCATTCTGTTTTATTAAATAAGTGTGTACATCTGAGAACACATACATTTTTGAGACTAAGTTATTTAAAATGTTTGCATACTTAAATAATGTTTTTTCCCTTAAAAAGCAAAGGCAGATACTTCTTCAGTTCTCAGGTTTTTGAACAGCTTAAAATAGAGGTGGCAAAAAGCCAACATGCTTAGTAATGTGCAGTGGCACTCTGAAGGCAAACATGAACAACAGAAATATCCTGCACTGGCAGGGTTGATCACATTTGACTGGAATGTGTATTTCATTATTTGTTAAAAGAGGAAGCCTTCTGCTATTCCAAAAGCACACCCCTCACCACAGGAGGAAGGAAATTGTATGCAGAGAGAATTCAGGGCAGATGTGCTGCTTTCTTTCTTTTTCTTTTTCTTTTTCTTTTTAAAGAATTAATGCTAGGTGTAGTTGATTAACGGATTGTGACAGTGGAGTAAAGTTCTTAGAGCTCCCTTACTCTGACCTGTATACATAATTCTTGTTTAGACTTTTCAATCAATAGAAAAAAAATCAAGGCTTCTGAGTGCAGCAGTATTAAATTTTTGTTGCTCATAGGTCATTCTTCTAAGTAGGTCCAAAGTAAATTTTCAAGAAAAAAAGATAATATTCCTCTTACTTGTACTATTTTCATTTTCTGTCTTTTCTGACTTGACTTAAAACAAAACAAAATACACCAAAAAGCCCAACTACAGTGCTCTTCTAGAATTCCTGACCTGCCTCTTCTCTTGGCTGTTACCTGTTGAGTGGATCTGGGTGGTTAGCCGTATGTTGCAGATTTCACCTGCACATTATGGGGCTACTCATAGTGCCTAACTTAAGTATCTAACTCGAAAGATCAGGACCCTCTCAAGGTGTCTCCTTGTCTCTCTGGGTTGGATAGACAACATGGTATTCCTCAACTGGTAGTCTACCCATGTGAACTCCTTCCTTCCCCAATATTTTTTTTTTTTCTTCATTTATCCAAAACTGTATATAAAAGTATAAACTGTCACAGGAAGGCAGGCTCAGGTGACTTCTGGACCTATAATTTAATAGCATTGGTAGAGATTCTTTCTCATTTGGAACAAAGTTAAGATTTAAAAGACTCAAATCTGACCCTTTGGTAAGTGAGAATTATCCTCTTCTTTCTATTTTCTTCAAATATTTATGTTGAATAAACCAAATTTGTTTGCATAACTCTGAAAAGCTGCCATCTGGCAACCTGCTGTCTCAATTCATGGCAGAGTGTTTTGTTCCTGCCAATTTCAAGCCTTTGTTTTAAAACCTGTGCTGAAAACAGCACAATCCTCCTTCCCCTGAAGTCAGTGGCAGAACTCCCACTAGTTTCTGTGTGAGAAGGATCAAGCCCAGACAATAATGGAAGGTAATTTTAAAAAACATTCAAAGTATCATCAAAGGAATTGCACTCCTAATTCTATTTGTCGCTGCTTTGAAAACATAATGGCAAGGTTTTGCATATATCAGTCAATAGCTCTAGGCAACTTGAAACTGTCTGAATTAACTACTGTACTTCTCAGTGAGGTCTTTTTTTTTTTTTTTTTTAAGAATAAATCCCCATGGGAAAATAAAGGAAAACATTTGAAACAGTGCATACAGAACTGTGTTTTCTTCTCTGAAACCTGAAAGATCCTGTTAAGCAATTCTATTATTCATCACTCAATAAACAGAGGCTTTCTGGAACAGGTTGAATTATAGGACATAAGATCATAGCCATACTACTTAGGCTGAAATCCCACCAGATCTCATAACTAAAGAGAAGGTGACTTGAGTCCCAAGGATAAAGCAGGGTGTTTAAGAAGCAACTGGTGATTCACCATGCTCTAACTCCTACAGGACTCTTTATTTTAGGGGGAGCTGGATCACTTTCTCCTAATATTTCCTTCAATGCCAAATTTCACCTATGCCACATGTGAAGGCCTCTATGGCACAAAGCTAAAGCCTTGATGACCTGTGATCACAGAAATGTGCACACCACTCCTTTCCCAGGGCAAGAAGTTGTCCTCTGTGCTCTGGCGCAATTCCAGGTGAATTCCACTTTGTATCCCTGGAATTGCCCTGTAGATTTAGCAGTGCGTAAATTTATGTTTCATTTCCTTTGTTTAAAACTGTTGTGCAGTGTTGCTGGTAAAAAATGCCTGTGGTATTCTGTTCTAAGATAGCTGCATGTCATTGCGAAGGAAAGTGATACCTGCAGAGGTCCCTGGGCTTGTAAATAGCTGTTATTATTAGAAATGGTACTGATCTTTCCTTCCCTCCTGCAGACTGCCAATTTCAGCCTAACACCAACACTACAAAAAACCCCCACACATATAGGTATTATTTGAGAAGTAAATTCATAGCAGATGTCCAGAAGTACTTGCTACCAGCAATTAAGATTCACAGAACATCGAGTTAAGCAGGACACAATCTACAAAGTAAAAGCGGAACAAAAACACAGATTGAGATGAGAGGTGGGAAAGTCACCTGCCCCAAGCTGAGTGCAAGCTTTGAGGTATGGTTGGTACAACCTTTTTTCAACTCTCACCCTTGCTGTGCCTGCAGGAGATGAGGATTTTTGGCATCAGTGTTATTTTAACTAATGGACTAGTTCTGTGTTTAAGTGATGGAATGTGAACGATATTGGCTCCCCACAGGTAGAAGGAAAACACTACTAGTCCTACTTATATGCCAGTTAGACATCTGGATTCACAGTGTAAGAAGTTAAAAAAAAATTAAATGTGAGACTAGGGGTTGAGTTTTTGAAAAGAAGAGATCTAAATATTTGAAATTTTACTTTTGATTCCATTTTTAGTTTAATTCTCTCACTTCTTATTGCTCATATAAAATTATTTAAGTAAATGCAAA
>NW_010228024.1:77305-105493 GCF_000690775.1 Eurypyga helias
CTAGGGGTTAAGTTTTTGAAAAGATCTAAATATTTGAAATTTTACTTTTGATTCCATTTTTTGTTTAATTCTCTCACTTCTTATTGCACATATAAAATTATTTAAGTAAATGCAAACTGAAACCCCATACAGCAATGTGACACACAGATGCTGCCATTTTAGTCAGGTAGGTAGTTTCTTCTTTTTTTTTGGTGTCTTTATTTCTAGGAGGCCACACAGGGCCTAGCTGCTGGGCTGTACCTTAAAAGTGTATAGCAAATCCAGGATATTGCACCTGACTCCAGGCTGGCTTTTACTTGTGAAATTTTCATGAAATTCCTCTTGAATATATGGAGTTACACACTTGACACTGGGCTTGCTATCTCTGGCCCAGAGAATTAGCTGTGATCTGTTCAGTAAGACTCACTGTGATTCTTACAAACACAGCGAAGTCTTCTCCTTGGAAGAAAATGAAAGTATCTCAAACTGTCACCGTTGTGGAAAACCCTAAAACAATGCTGTCAAATTTAATCCATTGAAAGAAAAGGCAGACGTCTGAGAACCACAAATCTGGGATCCTGACTCATGGTGTGAAACTGGATGTATTTTTACGTGGGTTTGTATTTTTTCCCATCCTTTCTCAGGATGTAAGGATATCCTGAAGTATAGGAATGGAAATAATGTTATCAATATAACACTAAAAAAATGTTTTGTTCCCACTGTACGCTAGCTCCTGTGGTGCTAGAAAATATTATACGTTGAGTGGGGATCAACAGGCAGAATTGTGCAAGGGAGACAGCGTGCTCCAGTAGTTGCAGCAGGTAACTTGAAGAGGTCCCGGCCTGGTTTCAGCATCTTTTCGGGTCATTCATTCACAGTGTGCCCTTAGCTGACTCAGCCAAACCAGTTGCAAAGGCAGGTAAAGGAGGCCTGCTCTGCAGCGGAGATACAGGATCTAAATTGAGTTTCCCTGGGGAAATAACTGTAGCATTTTGAACCGGCAGCATTTGAGGTTTATGGATGTAAAAAGTGTTGAAAGGTAAATCACTTCTGGCATCTGATTATGAAGCAGTGGCCATATATTCTCCTTCATGGATCGTTTCAATGTCCATGACAGCATTAGCTGTTGTGTCCTTCATGTATATGAACTTAAGCTGCCTAAATGATGATGAGTTAGCTTGCAAAGATAACAAGTATTTAAGGAAGATAGATTCCCTTCTAGTTGAACTCTGATGGTCAACAAATATGGAGCCTGCAACATTTTAGTACAGCTTTGCTTAAGCCAGGCGACGTGACAGACCACGCACAGTCAGACTCAGCAGGCCTCCAGTGCATTGCCAGACAGAAGGTGCAGCAAGCCAAGTGTGTCCTCCTACCTGGGAAGAGGCCACATCCATCAGAGAATGTGCTCAGGAGTGTCCTATGGCAAATTACATGACAAAAGTCACTGCTAATGTGAATGAGCATGGCTATTTGGAGGTTAATGCTGCTGTGTGTGCACTTTCCACATCATTTAGTTTTATTCATTAAAATTTTCTGATGTAGTTATAGCCAAATATTCAATAAATATTAATTCTTCATTAAAAGAGATCCATATTTCCAGTCCTTAGTGCTGCCTCATGTCCTGTGAAGCACAACTGGAAATTGCCAGTTTCAAGAATGAGATGTGAAATATTCAGAAAAAATTTTAAATTGACCTGAAGTGAGCCTTAAATTGGATACTGTGGCAATCTTTATCTCAGCTGACACAGGGTGTTGCTAAGAAAAGAGGTTGTGTAACATTTGTTCGGTCTCTTGTGTATAAACTCCCACTGGTAATGCTGGGAAGATCACCTCTGGTGAGATTTAATATTCAAATTGTATTTCTAAAATGTAGCTTCATTATTCTGTAATTAGTTTAGACATACTGAGGGCTTCGTAAAGTTTGCTGTGAACTTTTCCCTTCCCCTTTTCCCTTCTCCTTTCCCCTCCCCTTGTCATAGTTCTCCCCCTCCCCCCTCTCCCCCCCCAAACCTCTTTTCCCTTTTCCTTCCCCTTAATTTCTTCCTCCCCTCTCCTCTCTTCCTTTCCCTCTTTGCCTCTCCCTCTTCAGCTCCCTTTTCTCCCTGGCCTTCCCCCCCCGCCCCCATCCCCTGTTTCTTTTACTTTTCATTTCAAGGAGGCAGGGAGAGGGATGAAGGAGAAATGTAGGCAAAACTTGTTCTCTTGTTTTACTTTGTTTTCTCAGGCAGGTTTCTTCTTTCCTGATCTGATTTCAATCTTGCTGGTGTAAATTGAAATGAAACAACGTATAGTCAGAGATCACACCATGAATCACTGGCTCTCATTTTGAGTTTCTAGTGTAAAAGGATCCCACAAAATCAAGCTTCAAAGAAAAAATTTGGTTTGGATTTATGGAAGTCCAGATCTTGGAAAATCTACAGAGGTTTAAATTGTTCTGTTATTTTTGAATGTTGCCAGTTCAAAGCACTCCTTAAGAATTCTGGGAATCTTTAGACGAGATTGCTGCACAAATAATTTTTTTTTTTTTGGTCAGATTTTTATGACATGTATTTTCAAGCTTTTGTTGTTGATTTATTCTTTAAAATTATATCCACACAAAACATTAACTTCCTGGTGTTTTATGTGGGGAAAAACTTAAGATGGCATGTTTTTCCTTGTTTCTTAACTTAATGAATTAAGTTTCTTGTTTGTTCATTTTATGATTACTTCTTATAGAATTAAACCTTAAATTGTTTTTGACTGCAAAGGTCAAGCTGATTGACGGAATTTACCTTCTGTGAAATCAAACAGTGGTTTAATCCTGGAGGGGAAGCTTGTGATGTATTATTACACATCTTTGTCCAAACAGTATTTTATCATATGTTGAAAGATTTTCATGGTTGATATTCCAAATTTTACAGAATACATAGGTACAAATTACTCTAAAGTAGCTGTATAATGTACAGTTTGCACAGCAGCATAGGGATGTGGTTTGTTACGTACGAAGTTAGTGGAGGAGGTGAGTATGTAATGGAGAAATTGGATTTGGTGGGCCAAGCACAAATATACATACATACGTGCATACATATATCTGTAATTTGACCAGATAACCCCCATTTGCCCTATTTAGCGTAAAAGAAATGCTTATTTTCCAGACACCTCTGTATTGAAGAAGTCAGGATAGGTAGTTGTTTTCAAAGCTAGGAGTGGTCCATCAGTATTACACAGAGCTAGGCCAAGCTCCCTGTGACTTTGTTCCACCTTTGGTTATGGTCTTTGGACATGGCTGCAGTATAAACAATTATAATAAAGTAACAGATCCACTGATAGTGATCTAGTTAAGCAAGACAAAATTTTTCGTGAGAGCCAAGATTAGTGTCTCCTCTGAAGCATACTGCTTCAACCAGGCATCACAAAATGCAGCTTCCACGAGGCAGTAAAATGAAGAGATATGGAAAGTGTGTCCTCCATATCAAGACCCACAGAGTTCAAGCCTTTTGTATAAAAAGTGCACACAAAGAAATAGATTAAAAATGCTCATCCGCATTTAATTTGATAAGACCCACAACTGATTTTTTAAAAATTTTATTTTTTTCTCCCCTATTTTTTTTCCAGTGGAAGGAAGAAGGCATTCTGAAACATACTTTGCTCCTCCAGTCAGAATGGTTGGCAATAGTATATGAAATGGCTTTGATTGTTGAACTGAGATAATAGTTTAATGTGATACATTCTCTCATAGGATTTTTATAAAAATATGTTTTAATATGACTAAGCATGCTAATTTCTGTCATGAGTAGGGTTGAACTCTTGCATTCTCATGTGGGAACAGAAAATATTAGTAGTGTATATTGCCATTAAATGACATTTGATTTTGTGAAATATGCCAGATAAAGACAATTTGCTGTAAAATTTTTAGTAAAGTTTATCATTTTGCTGTTTGAGGAAAATATAATCTTTGTGATGTGTTTTCAAAGACATGAAATGTCTTTTTAGTGAGGAAGCATATAAAACTGGTGTCATGCATGTGTTAAAGTATGTAAGGATAATCTATCAGATTAATTTACACAGTTATTTAAAAAGGACCTGGTTTTCAGGTACCACTAATCTTGTCATGAAGAAGGAGAACTAAGAAAAGCTTTGGGTCAATAGAGAGTACTACTTTTCTCTAAAGCTGTTGCAACTCATATATGCCTGAAAGTGTGTGGGGACAAGATCCCCTCTGAAACTGAAGGAATTATTTACCTTCCAGTGGTGAGATGAGCAAACAAAAGTACTGAAAATATAAACCTGGCAAAATAGTTACCTGAGGACTTATCTTTAAGCATTTGGATTATTTTAATGGCTTAATAGTATTTCTCATATGACTAAAATAAGCAGTAGTGGTGGGTTAAATCATCCTAATTAAAGTGTTTCCTGCTTTCTTTTGTTAAAAATATTTTGGATTTTATAGTTATTATTGCTTCAGAATGTAGCACTGAGTATCTTTTGGCATGCATGTAAAGAGAAATAGGAAATTCCAAACCTAAATCAAGTAAATATTGCCTTATAAGTTGGAATATTTCTCTGATTTTTTATTAAGAATTTTGAGGGGTATAAGGTTTTCAAAAACCTTTAAAAAGTATTTTTCTGGGGAAGGACCCAGGTAATATTCACAGAGTTTGTTAGGTAATAACCATCCTGGCAGATTGGCAATATTTGATGGATAATGAATTGTGAGAGTTCAGGTTTTCTCTGTGTCCTGGCTTTGTTAGAAATAGGTTTATTGATTAAATAAAAAACTATACCAACACTAAGCAAAACTGGTCAACACATTTTTGCATGCAGCCATGAGGAGCCTTAAGCAGGCTGTGTAGCTTGTGCCTGCAGTTCAATGCAATTAGCTGCACAGCAGTTGTAGCAGTCAGGGAGGGTAGTAGTCCATAGCAGCCCACAGTTGAGCCTAGCTGAAAGCCTGAGTGTTTGCCAAATGAAAAAATGGCTCAGAGTGTAACAGCAGCCTATGCACATGAGAGACCAAAAGGCAGAGAACTCTATTTCTATTTGCCTTGTGGAGCTTGGTCCCATACAAGATTTGCCTACAGAAGTAGTTTTGAAATGCTTCCTCGATGCTGGCACCCCTCATCTCATCTGATTTCATCTTATGCTTTCAAATGAGAAACTTGCTTTCCAATCCCTCCAGCTGGTTAAAAAAAAAAAAAAAAAAAAAGAGAAAAAAATAAGAAAAGAGATTTTTTTTAAGCTAAAACTGCTGTATTGCTATGCACTGGAAAATATGTATGTCTGAGGAAGACTCACAAGATTCAATATTTTTAAATTAATATGTGAAGAGTTAAAGGCATGTCTTGTGGATATATTCTATGTTCAGAATACCTCGGTTCCCAGCATATCACTGCTGCAAAAAGTGCCTTCAGCCTCGTGCCAGTGCCATATCTGTGTTTCTAATGGGAAATACATAGTCCCTGTTATCTGCATTAAAAATTGTATCCAAGTATTTTTCTTGTCATAAGGCACTCCTTTACATATATCCAGGAACATATTTTTTAATAATTTAATTCCCAATTTAATACTTTATTTTTGCTTTATGTTTATTGATACCACTTTCAACAAAACCAGAACCAAATTATTCCCCATAATACTCAAGAAGAATATTCATGTAACATTTCTTAATGAGTAACATTAAGGAATGTGTTACAGAATACCTACAAGGACCTTGTGATTGAGTGAGGCAGAGTCACTGGATCAGAGGCTTGCTTGAGGGCTCCATCACTCATGTAGACTGAAATTTAGAAGCTGTGTTAAACCATCAACCAACACTTAAAATGAAACATGCAAAAATGATTTTTCTTTCTGAAAGCTGGGAGAGTTTCAGAAACCTTAACTTCTATATTTCTGTTGTGGTGGGGTTTTTAATTTTTTTTTTTTTTCATTTCCGCTGTAAACAGAAACAACTTGAGAAATACATGTAGAAATATATGTGTATGTATAAGTATGCATATGCATACATAGACAGGTAGGTGTGAGAGTATGTGTATGTATGCATTTGTCAAGTTTCAGTTGATATTAGGGGAAAATAAGCTGTTGCGCATAAAAGGCCTCCGTAAGTAAAATGTCCCTGCTGATAACTCAGAAACTTGAATGGTCTGAAGTTCTGATGTTAGGTATCACTTTTTCAACAATTTGTACCCGGAAACATGTTCTTACCAAGGTCACCAAAGGCACAGCAGACCACTTCTTTTCTTGTTCAAGCCAACAAACTGAACAAGTGTGAGTTTCCAATACATTCCCACTTATTAGCTGTTAAAAACTGAAAACTGCTGATTTGAAGTATAACTACTGTGATGTCAATAAGCAAAAAAGTATTATTTTTCCACCAGTACAAGACAATTCCATATTATAGCTCTTTTGTCTGAAGCTGTAAACCACGGATTTTGCTTATTTCATCTAATATATAAATTGACTTGCTTTTCCCTAGAAAGTTGATCAGGTAAGCAACTCGTCTATTTTTCTTAATATGATGTGAAGCAGAGGTGCATATTTTTAAAGTTCTGAATAATATCGTTGTAGCTGTTGCTAATAATCTGTGCTTTTCTAGCACCATTGTTCTTTATGTTCTCTGGAACAAGAAATGTAAATTGCAGCTAATATAAAACACAACAAATCAAGTCTCACTGTGTCCTGCAAAGTCAGTTATGTTCTATCCATTTTCTGTATGTAGGGTATATCTTGCTATTTCACATTTTGTTAGTAAATTATTTCAATAATATAATTCTGATAATTATTATTTTAAAATATTAATTAAAAAAGCTGGTGTCTCCAATGAAGTCTTTAGATCTGTGAAACCCTATTTATTGTAATAAAATTGCGCTATAAAGCACAAAAGCATTTTGATAATTACTTGAAACGTTGTTAGGACGCACATTGTAGTTGTCAGTTGTTTTTAATAATAAACTGACTTTGTTGACGTGCTATAAAGACATTTTGACACTAAAAGTAATTTAGTGACAAAAATGCAATTTTGATTAAAATCCAGTTTTATCAGGAATTGCAAGGAGCAATTTCCTGATGGTGCCAGGAACATTTTGTTTTTCGGAAGGTGCAAGCATACTGTTTAACTGACTCTTTCTTTAACCTTTTCTACTCTTTTCAAAGCTATTGTTCTCAGTTGAGAACAAGGAGATAGTGGCAGAATGTAAGATATCATACTTACCAGCCAGACCTCCAGCAAATACTTTCCAGACTTTTTGAAGGCTCCATATTATAAACTAAAACTCTTTATGCTAGATACATTTAAATTCTAAATTGCATAAAATCATCTGGTGCTGCATAGTTTTGATAAACCAAAATCAAATAACAACTTATTTGCTGTGTGTTAGGGCCTGGGAAAGCACTGAAAGGAAAGGAATGTCAAACCACTAACAAATGTTATTTAAAGAAAAATAGATTCCTACTGATATCATTAAGTCTGTAGAATTGTTTTTATAAGGGTAAATACCTATGTCAACATTTTTTTCCCAAGAAATACATAAACAAAGAAAAACATCAAGTCTTAAAACCCGTTTCGAGAAAATTCCAGCTATTTAAATATGCTGTTTCATTTTCAGCATAGCTGCTTTCTCTAAATTAGCAAATCCAAGTGTGTGTAAGATAATTTACTGTGGTTAGTGTTCTTTTCATTAGCTACTAGTTATCAGCTTCTAAGGGAAAGCTTATTCTAAAATCAGTAAGAAAATTTGTATCTAATGGGGGAAAGCACAGAAAATTATTTTTGATCTGAAAAAGTGTATTTGTCTAATTAATGAAAGTTTGATTTAATTCCTAATGGAAAATTATTTCACTGTCATGGGGTTTGTCAAGGAGTTATTTTCAATAATTTATTAAGTAGTTAATAGATTGGTCAAAATACCTCACTCGTGAGCCAAATAATACATTTCATCAGCTATTGTTTTATTTTTACTTCTAAAAAGATTTTCTGTTTTCAAACATATTTTTGTATGTATAAATAGAGCAGGTATTTAAGAACATGTATTTTAAAATGAAATGTGTATAAGGTGGATATGAGTATTAATGGAAGCACAGTATCAGGAAAAGAAAGGCTGTTATTCTGGGTATAGAGTTAAGTTTCATTGATTGTCCAGGATGAATTTCCTTATATCCATGCCTAAGTTACCCCTTTTGTAATATAGATTTTATTTCTCAGATACGATATTGTGAAAATAAGTTATAGATCTTCTTTTATATTAAATGATATTGTGTAAATTTTGAGGCTACTGTTGTAAAAAATGCTGAAGGATCTTTTAAAGCTAGCCACAATAATTTCCAACTATGTGTAATTGTAAGGCCATATGTTTCCTTCAATTTTTTTAAATGCTAGAGTTATTTTGACTTTTTACAATGAATGCAAATATTGAACATAAAACACTTCTCCAACTCTACCTAGCTACCTAGCACTTAAATTCCATGCCTGATGATCAAAATGGTTGTTGAGAGACAGAAGAAAAGTGGCATGGGTGTACAGTCTTTAATATTCTTATAATAAGGCAGATCTAATCTTACTGCTGATTACATGTTGAAGGGTTTTGTCCAAAACCACTAGTAACAGGAACTGTCTGGGAACTTCTTAATGAGACATTTCCTTAATCAGAATATCTATGAGTTGTGAAGACTAAAAGCCTTCCATTCTGAGGAAGGAGAGGTGAAGGAGAGAATTTGTGTTGACAAGAAATGCTAATCACAGTGCAGCCAAATGGCCAAGACACTCTCTTGGGGTGGGATGTTCACTCCCTTCTTTGCCTCTGTTGCAACACATTTCAGTGGAGAATATTAACTGTATTTGTGGGCTGCTCTCATCTCCCTCAAAAACATTCATTGGGTTTTTTTTAATAGATTATAGTAACCCAGACAAAACCTACCTGTTTAAGCAGGTGGTTTAGATTGGAATTGAAGACATGAGGTAATTCCAGACTTCCGATGAAGAGTCCAGTCACTGGGCTGCTGATTTTATCTGGGGGTCTCTCTCTTTCTTAAGTATCTCTGGTATTGCACATGGAAAATCAATGAAAATTTAAAAATGAAAAATAAAATACTGAATTCCTGGCAAGCCCTTATAGGAACTTGTTTTTACAGAGAAGTTTTGAAACCATTAAAGCACAAGGGAAACTAACATGATCAGCAGACTACTTGAAATGTGTTCATTTTGTAACTACATAGATTTCCAGCTGGAATGTCCCTGATAATAATTAATTTCCCCCTACAGCACTGTTTTCATTCCCTTGCTGGGAAGAGCTCTACAAAGCCTGGCTCTGCTGTAACGTCTGGGAACAAAGACAAGACACTCCCACTTCTCGCTACCTCTTTCTCAAAACTAAACTCAGGTGGAAATTTCACTCCCTGTGTATCGCTTTGATTAATGAGATGATATCAGGTCCATGGATAAATATGCTGTAGTGTTCATAAAATGTTCGATTTACTGGAACTCTGTTCTCCTGATGATTATAATGAGTGTAATGGGTTCCATTCCCAATTGTTTTGTCAAATCTTTGCTACACAACTGCAGCCTACATTTGAACTGAGACTCACTTTAATTATTGAATTAACACAATTTCATGGTTGATATGCTTCTTTCTCACCTCTGGGCTTTATATTTACTGGTCTGCTGTGATCTTTTTCCCTATTGGTGCAAGGAGAAATTAATATATTTGCTTGTTGCTCATGCATTACTATCCATACCAATCCCAAATTAAATTTTACCTGAAGAAACATAGTCTTGCATCAAAACTTTTCCTTACAGCTCCTTATACATTTACAAATAAACAAGACACCTTTCTTTTAACAGTTATAGGCATACGTTTCCACTGCAGGATACTCGTATCCAAACTACCTGTTATATATTTCACTTTTATTTTAATTTTTTGGAACCTGTGGCCTAGATTACTGAGACATAGTAACTGTGAACCTGGACCCTGGCCTGTCCCTAAATATGACTGTACTATAGCTTGGTTAAACAAAATAACAGCCAAAATTTAAATTCCAGAGTATTAAGTGTGTTCAGAATCTTTAGGTATCCAGAATATTTGTCTTCATTGAATGCAGATACTTTATCATTAGACCTACATTCAGATATATCTCTGCACCATTAAACAAAGGACATTGTCATCTGCAGTGGCAGAGTTCCCCATCATCTGCAGTACACGAATTTTGGAGGCCTTGTTCACTTCTTTTGAAATGATGCCCACTGTTTTCTAAGTTCTCACAGTGGGCCAGCTGAGACTCAGCAGACAGAAATTTGTGCCAGGTATATGCCGGTCCATCACAATCATCTCTTCACTGCACCCTGTCACGTTTAAGCCATCTGAAATAATATCTCCTATAATGGCAATGAGCTTGGCTAAGAAGGCAATACATTGCAGAAAAGATAAAGTCATACTTATAGAAAACTGAAAATATGTGATTACAAAATCATACAAATTATCCATAAAAAATAATGCATTAAATCAAAAACTTTTTCTCACTATTGTTTCTTCCTTTGTTCTCATCTACTTTCTTTCCCTCTATGGCATTATAATTTTGTTCTCTCATTTCGTTCTCGTAATTATTTTCTCCCCAAGGAGAGGAGGAGTGATGACTAGTGCTTTGTCAGCTCACCTGGAAGAACATGTAAATAGCACAGCAATTAACCTATGGAGAAATGAAGAATTATCCAGTAACATAATGATATGGGGGAAGTGGGATATGTTCCTTGCAGTAGCTGGTTCACTTCATAAGTAAGCTTTTTTTAGACAGAACACCATCATCAACGAGACTTTTAGATATCCATATCTTGCATGAATGGGTCACTAGTAAGCTATTTAGGGTAGTAGGCGTACTCAAGGTGTGGCCTCACTCCACCCTCTCTTCCATTTTGAAAATTTTTTTTTTCCACCTGAAGGTGTTCAGTATGGTGTGATCCCACTTTGTTAATAATTTCAGTGAAACCACAAATATGTTTTAGCAAGAAGACTATTTAGTCTGTGAATAATTTCATGTTCATCTCATACCTGAAGGAAATAAAAGAGGGGTTTGTTATGGTAGTCTCTTACTTAAAAAGCTACTTGCTCCACAGTCTTTTAATCTCCAAAAAGAAAATTCAGATTGAGTTGTGGCTTTGAGAGCTTTATGCTCATTTGCTTATTACTGGAATTATTTTGCACGTGGAAATATTCAGGGCTACATGGCCTCCTCTCCAGCATTTACTCAGGGGATTATTTAATTTCTCACAGAAGTTGTCCTTTGGAGTTTTATGTCATTGAACTTCCTCCAGGAAGAGGGATTACACAGTTGAGTAACAGTTGCCAAGTTTGGTTCTGTGTTTGTCTTGTACTTGTTGAACTAGACATGAAGGAGACACCCTACACTCTGTCAGTGCAACAGAACTTCAGGTAGCCTTGTTGAAGCAGGAAATCCACATTATGTATATTCTTTCTTTCAGAGTACATAGTGAAAGTACATTTTTATAAACAGATATTATACAACAGGAGGTGCTTTCAGAGCTGACAAAGACCTTGGGAAAGTTAATGTTTTGCTATTATTAACTAATCAAGAAACTGTACTCCCTGCTCATTTTTCTATGCAATGAGCCATAATTCTTTTGTTGTTAGGTAACCTTTAATTTTTATGGAACATTAACTGATCATGAATTAAAAGGAATTTCAATGGAAGATCAGACAGAATGTGCATGCATAGTATTTTAAGATTTTTAAATGCAATTATTTATTAAACTTTCCAGACTTTCTTTATATCAGCAAACGAATCATATTCTAGAGCCTTATGTTGACCCTTTTCCAGCTGGATTTGAATTTTCTTGGTTTAATTTCTTAGTCGCATGGGTTTTCTTTTGATACTTACCAGAAAAATCCATGTGTTGGACATATAACAGTTATCAGGTGGATATACAAGCACTGGATAACATTGTAGCCTTTTATAATTTCTAGCATAGAATGTTTTTAATGGGAAAATGTCAATTAACCTCACATTCTTCTATAGTAAACCTGGGCACAGATGACTGCTATTGTTTCTTCACTTTTTTTGGAGAGTTAAGTGACATCACTTTTCCCTTTTAATATAAACAGAATTTTAAATTTATAATTTTACGTTGACTCGATACTCTATTCTATATTGCTCATCTACAAAAAATTTATCTCAAACTTACAGTTCCTGTTACTTTTAGATTTACGTAATAATTACAGATGACACAGTAAAACTTCAGAGGTAAAGAACAAGATAGAGTGCTTTGACCAAGCACACCTTCTGCCCTCACCCCCACCACATAGAGACTCCCATACACATCCTTTCTCAGATTCTGGTGGCAGATTTTCACATCTCAGAACTGCATGACAGGGAATTACAGGGCAGTGGAAGTGAGAGAAAGCTGACATAAATTACTTCTTCCATGTTATGACCTCTGTGAACATACGACAGTGACTTCCTGCTCACTGGTTCAGGTAACCCCGATATTTCACAATAATTTGCACAGGTATTTTGCCTTATTTCTGTGAAAAATCTAAGTTGAATAAGTTTTTAGTACAGTATATGTTCATAAACTATACAGATGTTAATTTGCAATTGCAGTTATGTAAAAGTAAACCCTTTAAAAAATAGATTGAAAAATAATAATCTTCAATAGCTAGGTAGACTGGCAGTTCTGTATCATTATATGCAGGATATATTCCTATTTTCATCAACATTTTGCTGTACCTTTTGGATTTTCCTTTCTTTTGTATTACCTTTGAGATATCTTTTAAGGTGGGGTTTTTTTGTTGTGGTTTTTGTTTTGTTTTGTTTTTTTTAGTGTTTCTGGGTCAGAATCTTGAGTTTCTTATTTTTTCTCTCTAAATAGTTTCCAAATTTTTTACTTAAAAACCAAGAATGTGTTTGTATCTTTATTGTCAAAAAAAAAAAAACAAACTGTAAAGATGGAATGTTGAAGAGGATCCAGGAACTGATTCACTTTGATCACTTGTGAAATACTAACACATCTGAATCCCTACATATGATCAACCCCCATACTTCAGCTCTCTTGCTGTCTAGTCTCACTAGATAAGCATCCTTGGACCTTAAATCTTCTAGACACATGCAATCGTGTATTTGAGCAAACAGACATAGCTTCAGTTCAAATATCCTGTTGACTAAGCTTAGTCAAGATCCGGAAACTGTTTCTCTGCCTAAATCCCTTGATTCATTTGTCATGCTCTAAGCGTGACCACAGGAGCAGGTTATTTACAGGATAAATTCCATACCCCTTTTAACTTTTCCATGGCAGCATAGTATATTGACCCAACCGGTAGGTGACCTAGCTTCAATTCCTTTGACCCGGCATTCCCTCTCTTCAGCAAAATCCCCCTAACTCCTGGAAAAAAAAGTGATTCTCTTACCTTTGAATTGACATGTCCGTCTACAGATAATGTATGAAGTTTAATTCCAGCCTAGTTGTAAGCACCCTGCAATAGGAGAATTGAGGACATAGTGGCATTTTCTGCTCTGTGGACTGTTTCTATATTTCATCATCATACTTGCATTTCAGGTGCTCACATGAACCAGACACTTTAGATTCTCTTCTGAAGTTACAAGGATTTTGAAAACCTAACACAAACTTCAAGCTTCCCATCTAGTGATCTTGGAACCTAAAACCACATTCCAGACCATGCTTTCTAAAGACCTGAGCTCTGTCACTGGTTCTAGCTTCTACACTTGAAACAGGAGGCTGGGTGACAGATGATAATGAAGGCTGAGATCTCTCTGAACTCCCTCTTCCTTTACCACATTTGAAACTGCACTTTAATGCCCTTTTATGCACATGTTCCATGTATTTTGGGGTGTAACCTCAAGCTGATAGCAGTAGCCAAAGATCAGTATCTTTATCAGGTTTTGTGCGATTCATATGTTCTGCTATTATAGATATCAATTAGGTTTCTTTGAAAAGAGAGTACCTGCAGAAAAAGCAATTTTCTCTGCTTGTAAGATTGTACATTGAGCTAGATATTGCTGAAGATATTGGTGTCTGAATAGGATTGTTCTCCCTCATTACCCCACATCTCAGCTTGGTAGTGCGATGAATTCACAATTCTATATTTACAAGTTCATAGGCCTAACCATGAAAACAATCTGTAGTAGTGTAAATTCAGTGCTGTGGCTTTACTTAAGATCAAACTGGTACAGCAGACAAGGACTGAAGAAAATGTTTGCTATTTCAGCAGAAATAATTTAAAAAGAGAAATGAATATGTGAAATGATAACAAAAAGCCATTCTAAATACTGGAAAATTATTTAAGTCTTTCTATTTCTTTAACCCATAAAGAATCACATCCTTCATTTTAATTACTTTGGGTAGCACTCAACCAGAGCTTCTTTTAACAGCATTTCAAGGCATTGGCTGTGATACCATTCCATTTAAACGGGAAGAAGAAGGAAAAAAAAGGTGGGTTGTGGTGTGGAGGGAAAGCAAATACTTGTATGAGGCCCTGCCACCTGGCCACATTCTTAGCTCTGTGTGCAGTTCAAGAGCTTTAGAGCATATAGTGATACCACTACCTCTGGTCCATTTGCCCTCGAGGGAATGAGATATTAAGCTACAAAGATGAGGGAGAAAAGTATGACCATTGACTAGCCAGAGGTATAATTTTGGTTTTTGCAACTCTTGGAAGAGAGTACATGGATGTTCACCAGAAAGACTGGCTGAATTTATCTCCTGTTTCCCACCCCTAATTGTAAAAGAGAGGCTGAGCTCCTCTGGAGCTGTAACTCTAACTTTCCATCTGGAAAAAACCCTCTGATGGTAATGGGAGGATTTCCACTGCTCTGAATGGAGCTTGAACTCCATGTCTTAACTCAATGAACTCTAGAAGTCACTACATGCTGTGCTGGTGAATTTGCCAACACTTGCATTACATCTTGTTTGATCTGTACTCAAAATTCCTTTTACACTGTCTGAAGAAGTTACTCTCAAGTCTAGTCCAAACGTAGCAGCTGCAGTGGCTGGCTCCCAGCGTTGTGATCCAACGGGCTGCAGTTGTCTGTACACGACTGCAGCCAGACTGCAGTAGCCTGTAAAGGTATTAGCCACAGCAGGAAACATTTTCTCTGTTTCTCTTCCTGCCGGAAGAGTTGGATGTGGCAACAAGCTGGGATGGGAATGCTGCGTGTCCCCATTCCTCTTGTCCCCTTTCCTCCCCCTACCTTTATCCTGCAGAAAAGATGTCCCTTCTTTCCCAAGAGCATCCATAGGCGGCATTCAGACACTGAAAAATATGACAGCAGGGTGATGTTGCCAAGCCATGCATGGACAGGCAGTGTCTCCCCTCTCCCCCTTTACACCTTCTCAGGACCAAGAGTTCATTTTGTCTTTGAGGAGGTCCTCAGCAGAAGGAGGTAATTACTAAGGAAAAGGAAACTTTGAAAAGATGGAAGAATTGCAAGTCTAGCATCTTCATCAACTCTCTGCTGATCCACATTAGTACAGACATCTTCAGAAAATATTATTAATGTATAAAGTTTTTTTTTCCATATTCACAGAATCATAGAATGGTTTGGGTTAAGACACCTTCCACTAGCCGAGCTTGCTGAAAGCCCCATCCAGCCTGGCCTTGAACACTTCCAGGGATGGGGCATCCACAGCTTCTCTGGACAACCTGTTTCAGTGCCTCACCACCCTCTCCATGAAGAACTTCTTCCTTATACCTCATCTAAATCTACCCTCTTTCAATTTAAACCTGTTACCCCTTGGATGATTCCTTCATCCATGTTCAAAATTATGAGCTTTGGAGTCTTCCAGGATTTGGACACTTACGGGAGGAGCTTGTATGTGATCAAGATTCATTTTAAAGATAATTATGACTTTAAAATCTTTGCACAGACATGATGTTTGGAAAAGACTTGGTCAGAAAGCTTGCCTCACCTACAGTTATGCATACTGTATGCACAGCAGGTGCTATCAGAATATTTCAAGTTAAAACAGAACAGGGTTGACATAATACTAATAGTCCCTGTTTAAGTCATTATTAGGAGATTACCTGACCCCTCACAACTCTGTTGATTCCACCTTGATGACATCCTTGATTACTGTCATGCTCCAAAGGCTGCCTGTAGCCTACATGATTTTGATTATAGTCATTTTATGAACACCATATGAATTAGCACCAAGTGGGGAGTAAGAGATTATTACTGCCAGAAATTGATCTCAAGCACTGAAGGAAATTAAAGCATTATTTTCCTTTTAAGCAGCACTTCTTCCTTTTGCCTTCATATGTTTTCTATACTGTGATTATTCATTGTGTAAATACAAGTGCAAGAAGTGCTACATAAAATATATTACACTTGCTAAACCTTAAGCCACACTGATACATCCTTGAAGCACTGCAACATGGACTAAAAGATACTCCTCCAACAACTCTCATTATTCATGGATCATTGACATGATAGACCCTAATGGCTCCCTCAAAGCCATTACAGTGTGCTATATAGATGTGAGCCCTTAATCCATGGATCATTGGCATGATAGAATGCAACATCAAGTTGCAGTCTATCAAGTGAATACATACTATTAGAGATCTTTAATTTGTGGATTATTGCCACAATTGATCATTACACTTCCTTCGAGGCTACTATAGTCTATCCTGTTAACATATATTCGGTGGGTGCTAATTGGCAGATTATTGATACAAGTCTCTTCGTCTGTTTTGTCCAAAGAACTCATACACTTCAGGGATCTCTGCCTTATAGGCTCTTCTAGACTCTTTTATTCTTCAGTTCAATGACGTGCATTTTCATTTCTTTATTTTTGCTGCATTATCTGTTGCTTATGCAAACAAACATGTTCATGTTCAAATGGTGTTTTATATTCATCCTGCTAAAATGGTATTTCAGCTTTCACTTCTATTATTTGTGAGATCAGGCACAAAATGACAAAGGCAAAAATATGTGTTCTGCCTTGAAAGTGTGGCCCTGAGACTACTGTACTCTGTGAACACAGTTGCTATTATATTTTGAGTGTCAGAGATGGTAAAAACGTTCTTGAAAAAAACATATTGCACTTCTTTTATGCATGCTAGTAATGAGTGCTTTTAAACGGACTTTCTCACACAATTTCCTCTATTAAAATTCCTAAACTTATCAACCCAGACCCTATGGATTTGTAGTCTTGAGATTAACCTTTTAGTGTTTAACTATCAGAAAAATTCTTATTGTAGCCCAGTGGCATTCAGTTATTTCTGGCCTGAAAGTAATAAAATGGCTAAATGTCACCTCATAAACCCCCGTAGCTTACATTCTTGCCTATTCCTGGTAGTATTGTAGTGATAGGTGGTTGGAGTGGGAAACTGATGGACTAAAGAATGGCTCAGAACACAATATCTCCCAGGTTGCTAGGTAAGACAAGGACTGAATCCAAGGTCCTTATGTTGCTCAGATTCCCAAAAGGGACACAATTGCAGCGAGCTGGCTGCTTACTTCCCCATGAAAACTTGCCTTTCAGTTTCAGCAAATCAACATTTCTCAACAATGAAAAACGTTTGTTTTGCTAGAAAGTTCCTAATCAGCTGGTTTTCCTCTTGCTCACTTCACCTTGACCATGGGTTGGATAGACCCTTGGATGGGTTCAGTTCACATCAATAGGTAGGCACATGTCTAGTACTGATGCAGTGACTGCAGAATCTCAGTTTTCATTAAAAGTTTTTCTTTTTTAGCCTTAGTGGTTGCTAAGAAAAACTTGGAATGAGAACTGAATGCAGCGGTTTTACTTACAGCTGCTTGGAGACATGAAAGAGGAGCAGCAGATGGTGAAGCAGCAGTGGTTGCTAGAGCACAAAGCTGGCAAGAAAGCCACTTGCTCCCACACCTGCAGAAATAGGCATAGTTCTCATTTTTTGCGGGGTGGTGGGGACATAAAAGACTGCTTAAGAGGAGAGATCTGCCTGGGGAATGGGCATGGGAAGTGAGCAGTGGTGGCCGTGGCAACAACATCAGCAAATAGTATCAGGAGGAGAGTTTACTCACCCTTCCCTGCCTCATCACCTGTCTCAGAGACTCAGACATTTGCTGCTATCAGCCAGGGTATGTGGTTTCCTATCTGAGAACTTCTTATCTAGTCTACAACTGCTGATCTTGTTTTTTTAAGAGATAACTTCCATTGTAGCTAAGGCTTCTGACTTTGTAAAGCCTGCATCCTTTCACAATGAAGGATTGCCATATAAACTCTCTTGCGGCATAGTGTGAGATATGTGAATTCCCTTAGCCCTTTTTTTAGCCTTCTGTGAACAAAAAGATAGCAAAATCAATTTAAACCAGATAGGTCCAATAAATAAAGAGTGGGGGAAAATCATCTAAGCTGAGAGTATATATGGTTTTTCAGCTAAGAGCATGTATGTTTGGAAACCGTGACAGCCCCTCAGTGGGATGGCAGTAGGTAGTTTTAGGCTTCAGATCTGACTTATGTTAAAATGATCACAATCTGATGTAGATAACCTCAGCAAGTTATTTTATTTGCCTTCCCTCTGTGCTTTTAGAAGAGAAAACCTTAAATTTCCATTGATTTTAGGGAATGTAAACAAATTATTTTAACTAATGCACTACTATTTGCCTCGCAGCAGTGCTCAGCCTAACTCGACAGAATCACTTTCCAGGGTGCAGTTCCTCATTAGAATTGCTCTGAAGGCAAATCTGTGGTGAGAGTTTCCCACCACAGCCTTTCGCCTCACCACGAGTTGCTGCCCTCTCAGATGTACTCACTCAGCTGTTTGTGTATCTGTTCTCTAAGGCAGACTGGTGAAATGACCTTTGGTGTGCACAGTAGTTGTTTTTGACCCCAGCTGTTTCCGCTGGCCCCATTTATAGAACAGACTGTGTGGTGCTATATGGGAAGGTAATGACTAGTGGGAGGTGAGCTTGCCTGTGCAAGGGTAGGACAAGGACCTCTAAAAGGGTTGTGTTGAGAGGCAGCTCATAATGTTGGATGTTATATGGAGGTTGTACTCGTATTAGTACTATTAGAATGAAGCGTTTCAGCTGCATTGTTGTGTATATTCTTGCAGACTTGTGGTGTGTGTGTCTGAATGGCAAGGATGATGAAAAATGCTCTACTGTCTTTTCCAGAAACAGAAAAAAAATGGGGAAATAATCTAAGAAGATTATTTTTTTTTCCTTCTTTCAATAGCCTTTGGGAGATTTCTGTGAATGAAAAATATAATAAAAGTTGATATTTAAAAACAGCCCGGAATTTCCCTTTAAATTATAGCAGTGCTGCTGGCTGTTGCTACATTAACTGCTCTCATGAAGTTGCTTAATGATATCTTGTTAGTGATGGAAGATAATGAGATGATAAGGGCAAAATTCATTGACCTTTCAAAGCTTTTGATTCACTAAATGACACTGTTAGATAAGCTAATTAAATTTTGCTTTTTCTGCTGGAATGATGGCTTGGTTCTGATCTTATTTGATTAAGAGGAAAAATCAGAGGCTGTTTTAGGCTATCATTCTGATTTATTACTATTACTATTGAAAGGTGCCTTAGGGCACAAGAACTGATTTACTTCTTTTTATTTAGCCTTAAATTATCTCTGAGATATTTGTGATAAGACCTAAATTCACTTACATGGTATTTGACAATGCCATTTTGTACACCACTCTGCAATATATTTGCCTTAATATGCTTGCTTCCAAAATCACTATAATAAAAGCGTTTGGAAAGATAAACTTGAGATAATGATAAAAGGCTAACTTCATCTCAGTTTCCCAGGAGACTTGTCAAGGGGAAAGAGATGTTCAGCTAACAGTAAGGCTGTAATAGATTATCAGAGAATAACATGATTAGTCAGAATATTTTATTCATGACATTCATATACAAATGCTCCAAGATAAAAGTGTGCAGGCCCCCAGTTCTGCAGAACTCTTAATCATGCATTTATTTCTAGGCGTTGGAGCAGGTTAAATTTTATGTCCTTTACCCTATCAGTGGAAATCCAACTGGGTTTGATGAGGCTTCTCATGCTCTTTAACTCAGCATATGTTTCTGAATCAGACTTATAATTCACAAGAAGAGAAGTAAATGATATATACTGTTAAAGCTATTGAAGAAAATGGTGCAAAGAATGAAGTCTGCTACCAGGTACGTGTGCAATATATAACCTTCCTGGCTTGATGATTGCTTACTATTGCTAGCTACTTTATGATAAATATTAGTTAGTTGACTTACATATCACTATTTTTAGTCAGGTTATTTTATGAAGTACAGTATCTCAGACCATATAAAATAATTTACAAAACTAAGTATATTATGTTCATTCATCTAACTTCATGTCTCAAACTTTTAATCTCACTAAAAACTGATACAAGCACTCACAGTCTATTTATCTTAAAATTATGTTGACAGCTATTATTAATACATCTTGTCTTAATTTGTATCAGTTAAGTTTAAAAAGTTTTTTTTTTTTCCACTACTTGCACTGGGATGCTGCCAGAATGACTGAGCTCTACTTGGTCAGGCAATTCCAAAGACACTGGTGCTGCCTTACTATTCTACTCCACTGAAATTTCCTGGGCTTATTAAAAATGACACCCCATAAACCAGCAGGGTTTCTGGAAGCCCCAATGAAATGCAACTTCAGTAAGAAGTGCCAGCACTTCCAGACTTTCTGTTGCAAAATTAGGATTCAGAGCCTGAAAGTTTTGCAGTGAGTTTTGGGCTCTGTAGCTCCAGCCAGGCCACGGGTGCTGCAGTTCCGTTTGTCTGACTCTGAGGCAGGCTCTGCAGGTGTCTACCTTGTTAACCACCCAGAGCTGTGGGTGGTGTGACACTGGCGCTGGGCAGTCGATAATGACCAGTACGGGGTGCTGCATGTAATTCTCTGCTACAATCTCTGCAACTAAAGTTTGACTGCAAAGTTGCAAAAAGACAGAAAACTACCAAAATCCAAAGAAGCCACAGAAATCTATGAGAGGGTTATAAACAGTGAGAGGCTCATGGGTACTCATGAGGTAGTAACATTTTGCAGGAGATCAAGAGACTTCTGTAGCAAAGGTAGGAGAGACTGATCAGGGAAAACAAGCTGATGCAGAAAGACTCTGCTGTGGAGGAAAGCACAGTGGAAGCTCGTGACTCTCTTCAGAAGACAGGACTCCCCAGCCTCATGGTGCTTCAGACTGACTATTGAAAAGAGATGGAGGAGCACGAGCAGATTTTATTATTTTGATCTTGCTTATGTACTTCATGTTCTTGTAAACAAAAAGGGTAGAAAATTCAGGTAAAATGTAACCTAATAGAATATATGCAGGTCTGTTTGCTTATATTGTTCATGTACTCCCTGAAAAATTAAAATATAAACTCAAAGTTGTCTGGCATTGATGGTAACCTAGGAAAGGTGCATTTAAGCTATCAGAGAAATCTGACTTTATCCTATTTGACAAATCCTAAATAACTAGAAGACAGGTTTCCATATGTGAAAAGAGAAAATAAAAGGTAACTAAGACTATGCCTACTAGGAAATAGGGTTGCACAAATAATAGCAGACTCAGGGTGGAAATAGTTGGTGATGAGGACCTGTTGTGTTAATTATGTGATACATATTTAAGAAGTTTTGTTTCTTTGGACTAGCTGTAGTGTGTCCACAGACTAACCAGACAGAGGCTGTTAAGTGTACCTGGAGTACCACTTCTAGTTCAGTTTCGTTTAAATACTGTTCATGTACCCTAATACTGTCCCGTGGTGTAAACTGAAGTAAAAGAAGTGAGAATGACTAGGAAATTTTCTTACAAAGCATGATTCATATCAAAAGAACCACATGACCAAAACATCTAGAATCCCTAAAGTGGGGAATGGTTAAGGGTTTTTCAGATTCAGAGGCTTCAAATATGTGGTGAATTTAGCAGTGGATGCCCCTGAGCAGTGATGCCTACCAAGAGGAGAAAGAGCCAGATTCCTTAATAAATCTTGTCTGAAATAAAACCTTCTATTTTATAATTTACCTTGTGAAACAATGTCAGTAATTTTGGATGATTTGGGTTCTGCCTCTACAAGCTGCACTGAAGTGTGGGGACTGCTACAGGTGACAGCTTTCAGATCTAGCAAAGGATATCTTAAGAACTTAATGGTCTAGAGGATTTTCTGTTTTGCTTTTGAAAACACAAACATGTAAGTATGGTTCTTCTAAAGTTATTTTGGAACCTAGAGGGGAATAAATCATGTTTTATAATCAGAGTTTAAATAAATAATGAGGCTGTGATTTCTTGGCACCTGTGACAGATTATAGAGTGCAGAACATTGTTATGAAGCTACTTAGATGGGTAAAGAAGGTTTTTTTGGAAGTCAGGCAGGGCAGAATTCTACCATTATTCCTGTAAATGTACTTGATCTATGCTTACTATCTTCTGGTACCTTATTGTAGGAAAACACAGTTATGTCTCTGTTACTGAGTTAGGGCCAGTTAACATTTGCAGGCTCTTGAATTTTAGTGTCAATGCAGTTAATTTTTTTTTTTGACCCCACACGTTGTTGCGGCTGATGCCCATCAGTATTCACAAAACCAAATCTCCAACAAAGGTTTCGAATTATCACAGGACAGAGGCTTAATGTTCCATTAAGCACATTCCCAGTGTGGACACCCTGTTTTGGAGAGCAAGTTTTTCAATAGCATGGATGCGGCTGTTCTGCTCCACTTGGCCTCATCATGAGACTGGAGTCCTGGGTATACTCAATTTACTAGTTTAGACAGAGCCATATGAACAGAGGTTTGGAGAACACTGCAGCTTAAGTCTGGTCTATTTTCTGCATAACATACAGGATCTTGAAGCAGATTCTGTGTACCACTCTTCCAAGATGCCATTGTGTTATTATGGTGTAGCACAGCATAGCATAGTGTTGTGAAGTATGGTGTCCACCACAGATCTGCAGGCAGCTAGAGCTGTCTGTTCCCCTTTCACGTGTCCAAGAATGCTGCACCATGCAGTGCTAAATGGCATGGCTACACTGAGCTGTTCAGACAAAAAATGTTACAAGCCTACAGGGTAACAGGAAATATTACTTTACAGTTCAACCAGTTACAAACTGGATCACCTAAACATAGAGCACTCGTTTTGAAGAATTTGAACAAATTAATGTATAATGCCATGAATTCTCCATGCCCACAATTCCTATTGCCTTCCCAGAGAGACCAGTGTTTGGCAGATTTATAGAAATATTTCATACACAGTTTGATTTTTCAATAAGCAAAGCTGTGTAAGGCACATTATTTTATATAAAGTCATGTCTGCTTTATTCTCCAAACTTCTCTTTTCCTGTTTCCAATTTCATTTCCCAGTCATGCAGAACAATGTGGTGTAACCCAAAAGGAGTCTGAGTAAAATGAAAAAGGGCAGTAGACGCTGTAGCATGCAAAATGCAGCCTGACAGTGGTGCTGAATGCTAATGAGTAATTATTTGGTCTCACCCCAATCAGTCTTGTTCAGATAATTAATTCAGGGGCTGACCATATGACCTGAATTTCTGAAGGCAATTGCTGCATAATATCTTTTTTCAATGTGTGAACAGGTGGTTCACTAAATGCATTCATTTTTAACAATGTAAATTCCCTTCATCTTAGTTTTTCAAAAGCTTAACAGCATAATGTGTACTTACAAAAATCTATAAATGTAGGTTAATATTTTGGACCCAAACAGCCTTTCTTCAAGATCACTGCCCATGTAGATGTCTGGTTTATTAGTTTTTAGGCACAGTAGAATTACCAAATAGTTGCTTAGAACCTCCAGGTTATCTTAAACCCCCACCATTAAGCATCTATTAACTAAAATGCTATTAAAAAAAAAATTGGATTTGCAACTTCACCTTGGCTAACTCTCAAATTGTAGATTCTTCCTACACACAGAAAAGTAATAAGTAATGGACTGTGTATTAATGTAGTATTACATTTTGTAGTCTTTCATTTTTTTCTTGCTTTGAAACTATGTTTAAATTCCTGTGAGACAGAGGTACGTAAGAGATACTGGGGACAGAAGTTAGATTTTGCTTCCTTTGAATATATACCTAAATATTTTCACTTCATGAATGTAGGCAAAAGGGGAATATAGGCAAATACAGTCCCTGAGGAAATCACATTCCTTCTCTGAGGAAATCGCACAGCTATGCCACCTGAAGATCTGAATTAGTGAGTGCTGCCTTGAAGAAATAAAGATGGTATATAGTGTTACTTGCTAAACTTGATATTTAAAGTCTAACATCCTGGATTCTAGTTCAAGGTATCAGGAAGGTCAAAATATAATTTACTCTCACTTCTCACATAGCTACAGATTCAGGAGTTAAGTCAGAATAAAAGATTTCATTGAGCATCCTTGATGTGAATAAATGAATATTTTTATGGAGTATTTGGACCAAGTGGAGCTGGAATCAATGTTATAAATCTTGTTTCCTGTGGTGCCTTGGATCTGGAGAAGGGAAGGAGTCTACTCTGAATCAGGAAATAAATTTGGGAAGTGGGGGAAGAAGAAAGATTTGACACAGGATCTTTAGCACAATCACAGAAAATTCTTAGCATCAGAAGATTCATAACAGTTTTAGTTAGACTAATGATAGACACATTTTGAGTGAAACAGACCTTATCTTTAGAGAGAGGGCTGACTTATAAACCTCTAAGAAACATTTGCAAGTGTGTTTCCCATAAGAGGGAAATGGGAAATTACAGTGTTCCAGATTGGACCCTGACCACTGCTGGTTGATTCCTGAGCATGAGTACTCAGAAATCTACTGCATTAAAATCAAGGGAAAATTGGAAGGGAAATGAAAAGAAAGAAATCATCATGGGAAATGTTAGTTAGCATGGCTGCACAGTCATCAGCACGACAGACTCTCCATTGGAAGATCAACATCCCATGTGTTGGAAAACTTGAAAAAATGGAAGACATCTCTGGACACTAGAGTACTAACAATTTAAAGTAACTGTCAAGTCTTTGAATCACATGGGACATGTTTGAACTTTCTTCCTGTCCTGATGTAGACTCCTATAGATAGTGTTTCGTTCTCTGGTGGGAAAGAATTAAGATCCAGTGGAATCATGAGACAATATAGTACTCCTTTTGGGGATTCAAGGGATCTTTTTTTTTGTTTTATGCCATCTGGTACTTATTATGTGGCTTTGAAAACTGGTTTATATGCAACATAAATAAATTTCTCTAATGCATCAATTCAAAAGTCCACTCGAGCCAACATGCTGTCTCAAATACTTTCCACTTTCTTGAAGTGAAGGAAAAAATGTAAGAGCAGGTGTAGAGATATTTCCCTCCCCCCCCCACACCCCCCTTAAAAACTCCCAGTTTCCTAAAACTTGCTGAGGCATATTGCATTTCATTCATTGTGTTTAACAGCTACTGATGGGCCTAATGTCCATAACTTGGTTCCAAGTCCTCCCTTTAAATCTACTTACTTTTTTTTTTTGGCTGCCATTAACATAGTTTACGTTTGTTTCTGAGGCAGCAGGTTATTGATGTATGAAGCAACACTGCATAGTTCTATAGACTGTGGGTCCTGGTGAAGAAGGGATCTGTGCTCAATTTCATGCATCAGTTGTGTAGGCAAGGACATAGCCAGAATACTCTCTAGTAGGTAATGGTAAGTTTAGGTTATGGGATGTGCTCTCAGTTGCACCAAAACTCCATGGTAAAGAGAACCTTTGTATTACCATTTGTATTGCACACCTGAAGGAGTAAGTTATTATCTTTTTAATGACAGTTTGTCAACAGTGGTTTTAGGTGTTTACTTTTTTAATAAGGATTTAAATTTGTTATCTGTTGTGACCAACAGACCGCCATCTACACCATATTTATAAATTGACATTTGTTTAAAAAAGAAAAGGTAATTTTTTGAGACATTTCAGTCTCAGAAGGAGGGGTGAATCAGACATTTAATAGTTTTAGATAAGAGTTATTAATGATAATAAATATTATTTAGATATTTAGGTCTTTAGATAAGAGGTGCTATTAACACATGGATTTTAACACTTGCATGAGCCCATGAAACTTGTTTGAGAGAAGATCGGATTCTGGGCAGGCATACTTTGAATATTAATTTTTTTTTTTCTCTGTAAGGTTGTTAGAAAAGTCAGACATTTTCAGAATAAGAAAGTTCAATACTGTTGCAAAATGACACAGGCAAAATAAGAATTAACAAAGTAAAACCTGTTGGTTTTTTCTGTGTTCTTTTGCAGGACACATGCATCTCTGCATGTTATCAATTATTAAGACTGTAGTTGTTAGAGAGAGGTCTGGTAAACCGCAGAACTCATGGACACAGTCATCCTAAGGAAATTGGTTATAGGAAAAATTTAGAGTCAGATGGATTTGTAAAAGACTATAGATGGCAGAACAACCTCCTTTAATGTATTAAGAAACTGAAAATAGAAGAGGGTACACACAGGTAGGATTTTGAGAGGTTAAGCATGCTGGGAGAGTATAGAAAGAAACTGCTGACACCCTGAATGTAATTCAAGAGTATCACAGTAAACTCTTTCAAGGACAAACTATTCTTTCTTTACTGCAGAGACATTTTTCAATAGGTATTTCAAGTTTTCCCATTTTAGTGGTTAAAGGTGGAATAGATGGACCCTACAGTTGTTGGAAGAGATGGTGATAATTAAAACATTTTTTACCACTTGCTTTTCTGTATCACAAAGAAAATTGTTGCTTACCTTGACGGCTATTTTTCAGATGTTCAGAGACAATGAGTGTAATTTATAAAACATCTGCTGACCACATAAAGAAAGGATTCAGGAATGTCCAACAGACATTCTGTTTGCTTGACTAAGAGTATAGATCAGCAGTTCATTTTCCAGAGTCACTAGGAAACATCAGTGGCTTCCCAATTGCTTCTGATGGAGGGAGGTGGATTGAGATAGCTTTTCAAGAGATGTTTGTGTTTACCTATACTCTGATTCTTGCAATTATTATTTTAAAACTTTAATTTGACAAATAAAAACACTCAAGATGAAGTGTAAACTGCTCAATTCAGAAAACTGTAGTTAGTTTCATCTTGAATTGAGAAATATATGTGCCTGTATGTGTCTTATCTTGGGACATCCCTTCAAAGATATTAATAGATAAAAAAGATGGTACATGGCTATGCAATATGCATTTGATTTTCCTTTGCTGCAGATGGCACCGCTCATCAGCTGGATTGGGGTATGAAATTTGTTGATGCAGAGGTATGATTCTGTCTGGCCTGAAAAAGGTCAAACTGCCAATGAAGAAGTCCTTAACTTGTCTTGAAAAAAACATACCAATGTCTATTCCTGCTAAAGCTGATTAGCAGTGTTGTAAAATGAGGAAGTAAGGGAGGAGAATGGTAAGAAGTTAGGCTTCTTTCCAGGCAGTACAATGGAGTCATAAGCAATTTCATAGGTCACAGGTAGCTGACTGACATCAAAATGCTATAAACTGTTCTCATGTCTCTCAGAAGTTTTCACTGACCAGCCTCACATGCTCTTTGAAATGATATATCAGTTTCTGGTTGACCACTGTCCTCATACTACTATAATTCTGTTCAACCTTACCTTACTTCTGTTTGGTTCTGTTGATGACCAAGGGCAATCAAGAGGATAGATTTAGATTGGACATCGGAAGAAATTCTTCATGGAGAGGGTGGTGAGGCACTGGAACAGGTTGTCCGGAGAAGCTGTGGATGCCTCCTTCCTGGAAATGGTCAAGGCCAGGCTGAATGAGGCTTTGAGCAACCTGGTCTAGTGGAAGGTGTCCCTGCCCATAGTGGGGAGGTTGGAACAAGATTCCCTTAAAGGTCCTTTCCAACCCAAACCATTCTATGATTCTATGATTCTATGAAGGAACATCATGTTTCAGAAATTCTTGTAGGTAATGGCAATGCAAAATGCTTTTGATGGACTCTTTCCAGAATCCAGAGTCATGTGTTACTGCTAGAATGAGGTTTAAATATGATGTATAACATCCAAACAACTCTGACTAACAAAGCACAAACTGTAAGTGGAATCACATGCAAATGTGGAATTAAACACTAAGAAGTGGTGTATGTGGAATGACTTCACCTAGACATTTCAAGGCATGCAATATGATTGATGGTATTGGGTAAGACAACGGTAAGACATGACATGAAGGTGGGCTTCCCCACCATTCTACGATGGGGTCATGACCTTGGTGGATAGAGGACAGGCAACCTGGTAGATGACTGACAAGTCCAGTCATCTACCTGGACTT
>NW_010228025.1:0-12096 GCF_000690775.1 Eurypyga helias
TCCAAGCTAAAAGATTCTACGATTCATTTTGCAATACAACAGAGAGAGGCTTACTGCAAAAATCTTGCAGGCAGCCTATGAACCATGGTCATGTCAAGGGGCAGTGGATATGGGGTGTACTGCATGCATTGCCAAAACCCCACATTTAAAAAAAACGACAACAAACAAGTCACTACTTACGGGATGCCAATCTCAAACAAATTGTTCTGAATCAGCTGCTTGCCCAACATGATAATACTGAGCTGGATACACAACTCCATTAGGCAACCACCCGGAGCACACTAGGGCGGACAGAGGAAACATCAGTCAGAACATCTGCTGCATCCCTGTGGCAGGGGCTCCCACCCAACATGATCACAGACAGCGTGAAAATTCAATTACCTCTTCCATTCGGAAAGAATGGAAAATGTAGACATAGTCTCCTGGACGTCCAACAAATCTAGGACACAGTGGTTAAAATTATAAACGTCACATGTATTTTATACCTTCTATATTTAATTCCTAAAGTCATTTATGTCAAACTTTATGCCTTTGAGTGGGACCACCTGATATTTAGTCCTGAAAAAGTGAATGAGGGCTTTGGTTTTGTTTGAAAGAGTAGGTCTCATTTACTCAGTAAACGACTCAGTAAAACTACAAGTCTCGTGTCCTACAGTGTTATAAGCATGTATTGTCAGAGATCCTCTGAGGTGACCCTCATTTCTGTTGCACTAACCGGAACGTGACACACAGAGTATTTCTTTTAGCCTTGTTCTTTCATGCTGGTTGCGAGAAGAGAGACGATAGTTGCTATGATATAGAGTTGAGTGGTAAATAGACAAGGGTAAACAGCCTGGTGGGGGATTGTATCTGAATGTATGAAGTTATCTTAGCAAAATACATTTAACAAATTTGAAACAGCAGAGTACCAGGTCCCTGCTTTATCCCATGAGGACACGAAGTTTTTGGGTCAGTACTGAGGGTTTTTTAAACCAGATTTACTTTATTGTCCAATTATGGTCTCAGCTCAGCTACAGCTGTCTCACAAGCAACAAGCTGAAACTCTGGACAGCCTTTTGCATTACTCACCGGCCTTTGAAGAAAGCGACATAGAAAATGGGTGTGTAGGCATTGACAAATTTCAGGAGGAAAGCCTTAAAAATCAGCCGCTCTTCGAAATTCTTGTCAGTTTTTGGCACCTCTGGAACGGATGTGACATGGATAAGAAACGTTAAGGCATTACCCTACCTGGAACATTTCAAGATCTTATAAATGTGGACTTTGGAAGACATCAGCCACCTTTTAAACAGATGGGTAAATATTTATAGCAATATAGATATATAGTAAAGCAATACGGCCTCACTGAGGTCAGTGGTCAATCTGCTGAGGATCCCACTGTTCAAATGTGTTACACCAATAATTCCAATTTCATCCCACATCTGGCTGACCTCTATGACAACCAGTTACAGATGGACGAGAACTTATATGAAAAGATTTCTGGACTTATTGTCACTGACGCTTTTTGGAAATGATTCAGAAAATTATTTTCTACAGTTTTTTTTTTTTTTTTTTGCACTCCACAAATGTGCATTTTTCTACGTGTTTTATGCCAATAAAAAATGGCAGAAAGTGAAAATAAAAATTGCGTGACACAGAAGAGTGAAGGTCAAGGTTCGGTATAGGAATTTCTGCTGTATCCCCATCACCCATAACTGGATTAGTGATTAGCACTGATGAAAGAAAATCTTTAAAAACAAAGTCAAATCTATGTGCACTTTGACATCTGTAAGTGGTTAGGATTTTTACCACACATTCGAATTCCCTGGGTTTGCTCACCACTGTGAAATTAATCGTGAAAGCCAGTCATTTGGGTCCTCTCATTAGCCTGTACCCGTTGAGGATTTCAACCTACCGATCTGAGTTAGCCACCTTGCGATGCAGCCGTATACTTCATCCAGGATGATGATGACGACCAAATTGATAATGACTGCGGTGGCAGTGACAGTGACCCGAACACTTGACCGGCCCGAGGGAGTTGAGCTGATTGCCAGCGCCGCTGCAGTCGAGATCCTATATATGATGACTCCAAACACTATAGCAAACGTCAGCCCGACCTGCAAGTAAGAACAGTGCAGCGTCTTACGGAAGGTTTAACTGTAAACACTCTGCTTGGGACATAGTAAGGGCCTTAAAAATGGGATCTCTGGGTCACATCCCAAGTCCACCCAATTCTGCACAGTCATCTCCCAATCACTTTGAGGAACTGTAGGAAAAAGATCCTCTTTTGCTAGTTATTTAATCATCCTGTGAAAAACTTGATGCAATGATGCCACAATCATATGCAAAAGGCTTTTTTTTTTAAAAGGCATCTAAATGTAAACTACTTACTATATTGAAAGTATTAATGGGCTTCCTTTCAGCCTTCACAGCAACAGCATAAATAGATGGTATTTGCTTTGTTATAAAAGAAAGCCAGGGTTGAAGCAGAGGGGAGTATTTCAACTTAAGTCTGCATACAAGTCTACTCAGGCTCATGACAGTGTAATCCCAAACTGAAATTAAATCTGATTAAATCACCTTACTTCCTGGCAACGTAAAGATGCACAAAATCTTACTCAGTTTTTCATTACTTAAAGACAGGAATCATTTTAAAATGTTATTCTTATAAATTATCGATTCTTCAGATGAGAAGATTAGATGCTGCATTTCTGTTCTTTGAAAACATAAATATTAAAAAAAAAAACCAAACCCAAACCAGAATCCCTGTCCCCAAAAAACAAATGAATGACTTAGTCTGGAGTATTCTACCTTTGGAAAGGGTTTAAGCTTCTTCATCCATCTGTCAATCTGTTCCATGTCTTGAATTATTATTATTTAATTCAAAATTTGTTTTAAATGCTGATGGTTTATCAACAAAGGGAAAAAGGCTGTTCTCATAATTATTTTACCTTTTTCTTAAGTGCTCTGTTAGCAGTTCTCCTGTTATATGGTATAACCCCAAATTTGACTGATTTATTAAAATTCCTTGCAACCAGGATTGCAGTTGGCCACACAATTTCTCTCAAAAAAGTTTGGTGTAAAAATAAGGCCGTTCTCTAGTTCCTGCCTAATTTCTAAGAGGACTCTCTGTACTTTCTTTGTCCCATCACTGGTGGTAATTTCCATTTCTGTGGCCCCATTTTTCCCCTACCCTACTAAGGTATTCTTATTTCTTTTCTGGAAAGAGACAGCAAAGTAGAAATTCAGGCTCTTGGAAAGATTTTAGATTATAAAACAGTAAAATGCTTCTGTTTTTCACTGGGGAAGAGACACTGCAAACCACATCAATCTGATAAAATCTGTCACGGTTTTACTAACATTTCCATCACTTCTGTTCTATACAATGAGTTGGTAATACAAATTTCAGGCTTTGCCAGGTGATGCTTACCATGAAGATAATGCCAACAAAATTGGTTAGATAGGCTGGAAAACGATCCTTCCACGTCAGTTTTTCTTTATCTGTCTAAAATTTCAGGAGAAAAAGGGGTGCATTTAATAAAAACGGAGTGTGTGTAATTTTGCAAATGTGACAAAAACAGAGAGGGGGAAAAAAAAAAGGCTAGGAAATACACAACCAGTTAGAAGATGCAAAGACACAGTGTTTACAGTTACAATTCCACACAGGCAAATTGTTTACCCTGTATCTAGGTTCAAATTGGTCAAGCGCCTACACTGCGAGTATAAACAAACCAGATTTTTTCTGTATACTTTTTGCAGGAAACATGCAAATAGGCTGTCATAAACCATGAACTAAGATCTCTCTTACTGTTAAATATTTTTGCTGCCCCTAGAAAAATCCTCCTTCTTCCCCTCTCCCTCCCCAGTTCGTATTTGCAGCTTTGCAGTTGCACAACTGGTTCCACTGAAATACAGATTAAGTAGGCTATGAGTAACTCCCAGGATAAACGCACAGTTGACAGGGAAGATCTTGTTTTGGTGTGTGACAAGACTTGAACTTCTCTCAATGTGAGTGATTTTTAACTTCCTGGCTATCCACACGGTATTCAATGGACCACGCCAACAGGAGTTAACAGGCACACCTATAATAACATTTTATAGGACACCCTAAATCCAGTCAACCAGCCACTACCTGAACTTGGCTATGAAAATTTCATTTAGAACAGTATCTAGAGTCTTTCATAAACTTTGATGCCGGGAATTGTTTCTAAACACCAGAAACTAAACAGCAAAAGGAACATTACGGAAGATGATGCACACATAACGAACATAAAAATATTATTCAAATTCTATTTTTATTACATGCACGTTGTCTCGGGGGAGTGCAACCAACTCTTTCAACACATGGCCCATGCTCCACTGCAAAACGTAACGGCAGTCCAGGATGGTAAATCTAAGATTAGCCATGCAGTGCCATTCCCAATGCATAGAAACAGTGTCCCAAAGAGTGCTGAAGAAACAAGGGGAGGAGGGGGAAGAAACCCAGAACTGAATGTGAATATTAAACAAAGGTTCAACAGCCAAAAACAAATTGATTTGTGTCTTCCATAATTACTCATAATTTGAGTTTCTTCATAAGTTTGAATAAAAAGAACCAATTTCCCCCCAGCCATGACTGTCTTAACTCTTTGTCTCCATTTGTTTGCTGTCTCTTCTGGAAAATACCGATGCTTCTGATGGCAGTCAAAGGAAACAAAAAAAGGATGGGGCAATATAGCATTACAAAGCACTGCTAAATTAACCTCCATACTCTCTGCTGACTCAGCGCACGCAGCAGTTTAGCCACAAGCGAATGCTCTATTCCTTTCCTTAAGGCTTTGTATTTCAACTTTAGGTTAATGAGACGTAACAACAACAGACAAACTCTTGCCCCAAATCCTGGGGCACATCAAGAAATCCTACATGGATATTCCCTTTTTAATTTAGGACTGTGCCCTTCTTTTTCCTATATGGTATATAAAGGCTGTCCAAAACGTTTTTCCTTTAAAAATACATATTTTTTAAATTGGACTTCTCTTGAAAAAATATGACTGATTTCTGGTTTAGCTTTAGCTTTACATGTCTCTTTAAGATTTCCAAGTTGCCTGATAACTACTGAATTTGAACTTCAACACTCTAGATCCCAATGAAAGATAATTACCAAGTCTTTCAGAAAAAACTCCTTTTCTCACGTTTCCCAAATTAGTAACATCCAGACTGAACATAGCCCAACAAGTTATAAATAGCCTGGGTAAAAAAAAAAAATTAAAAAAAAAAAATCTCTTAATTGCTTAGCTTTCATACTCTGATATTTGGAGGCCACCATTCATGAATTGTCCAATGACCCTACAGCTTTCCACATTTAAGGTCTGAATATACCCAAAAATACAGCGAGTCACACGGTTTTAGCAGAATACAATGTATTCCAGCACTGTGTATCCAGCTGATAAGAGGGCAGCAACCCAAATTCTTTTTCTATTGCTAGGGATTTTAAAGCAGTGCTGCGACTAAGGCATTGCTCGTGACCCTGAAGCGCTTACATGCTGCATCCTATAGATTAACGGGGACACACCACTGTCAGCTTTGTAGCATCGTCCAAGAGGAGCTCAGCGGTACTCAAGTATCAGCACATGACAAAATCAGACACCTTCAGTTTAACACCAGTCAAATCTATATATGCTGTCTCCTAAAACATATTTCATGTTAACGTGGTTGTTGCAGTTGTATTTTCAAAGGGTTTTCATGAAATTCCAATTTAGGGCACAGTTCCACGCTACGGTGCCACTGGCAACAGATCCGAAAGAAGGATTTCTGCTGACACATTTTGTTTATGCCGAAGCATTTACTTCTCTCCTTAAAACCATGGTCATACAGACAGCTGAATTCTTGCAGTTAAGGGGGAATAACCTCCGGTAGGGTAGAAACCAGTATGTAGGGGAGAAAAGGAGCTTTTTCAAATTGGCCTGCTGCTACCAGATGTAGCAGGAAAGAAATTACAGGCTTCAGCAAAAGGGCAGGGAAGCTGCTCATGGGGACTGCACTGTCCCTTGGTGAGATGCACGTGCCCCTGGGATGACTGGCAGCACCTTTTTCACGGCGATGTAAAGAGCAAGTTAAAAGCAGAAGTGAGCACTACCTTATTCAGCGGAATAACACGGAAGTTATGTTTTTAAAAGGCAGAAAGTTATTATCAAAGCTGGAATTCAGCAAGGAAATTGGTGTTAGTACTGCTTATTAATGCTCTACCAATATTTTTGTTTACAAAAAAAAAGGTCTAGCAGGATGGACAACCTCTCCTGAGAGGCTTTAGGTCCTTATATTAGCACAGAATAAGATGTTTTGTTACAGTTTTCTCAAACTTGATTCATTAGCCTAATGGGAGCGCCCCTTCAATAGGCCTCAATTAGCTTCCCTAAGCCACACTCCTGTATCTAATTATTAAAGACATTTCTAGACTGAATCAGGTCTTGTGCACTGGCATACACCAAGTATCCCATGTGTGCTAGGTCCAAAGACACCTGGAATTTAAACACAACGTGCAGTGACTCTGTTTTTTACCTATTTCCTAGTCTTGGGTCAGTGCCTGCTATAACAACCATCTCTCATTCAAAGTTCTTCTAATAAGTGAAACAAATGAATGTTTTTCCCATACCTCTTTATGTTTGTGTTCTTTTCTCAGTGATTTCTCTAAAACTTTAGCTTCATATTCTGCTCTTGGATGATCCTGTGAAATAAGTCATATTTAACAGAAAGCAAAATTATGTATTTTCTGTATCAGCTACATATGAACTGTTTGCAGGTTGATTTCCTGATAACTTCCCAGCTTTCTAACTGAATTTTAATTCACTCAGTATGTCATTCATGTCAACTGATAGTTGGCTGTAATTTAAAAAAAATGTTAAATCCCATATCGTCCGCAGTTCTACAGCAGCAAGTGCAAAATGACCTGCACTCACTGTCAGCCAACCACATACAATGACATACAGATTAAATTTAATAGGTAAGAGTATACAGCACAACCTGCAGACAGCGTGGTTCATACTGTGTGACATTAGGCTTTGATTTTAATCACCTATCTTTTTGATAAACATTAGATTTTGCATGTTATTAACTATCATTTCAGCAATCCTCAGCTCACGAGGGAAACCGTTATCTGCTGTCAGTATGCAAAATACTTGGCTTTGGGATCCCAGAAAATTGTCAGTTGGGGTCTTCCCCTAATCCTGTCTTGGACAGCATCCACCGATTACCCATGTGCATTGAAGGAGGGGGTGTAGGAAACACTCAGAAGAGACAGCCAAAAGACTGGGAAAGATTCATGGATTCGGAATTCAGGATATTTATGCATTCACAAAACATTCAGAATTCACAATTATGCATCGGATGGGAAGCAGAATGGAGCTGAAAAAAGTCTGAACAAGTGGAGAGGGAAGGGTGTAAAGGGAAAGCAATCAGTGGGAGATCTAAAGAAAATCTGATGCTTGAAAAAGAAGAGGTGGAGATCAAAAGATGGCATTCATCAGTAGACAGGTAATAAAAAAAGTAGGAACAATTAAAAAAAAATGTTTTCCAAACCTTTACTGCCTCCTTCAGGAAACCAGAAAAAAACACGGAAAACAAGAAAAAACAAAACAAACAAAAATTTGATTACTGAACTGTTGCAGATCATATTGGATTTATATTTTTTAAATTACATGACACAACGGTAGGTACAGTGGATGGCTGGACACTACCAGAGAACATCAGTCTGCTCACGTCCTACAACGTTTGTTAACGTTACAGTAAGCATTGCCTGAACTAGGGGTCCCTGGAAACACCAGGAGATGAGACACTTTGGGTTTCACTAGAAACCCAGAATCTTCAACATGATGCCAGCTTAAGTTTCACACAAAGCAGAAACAGGAGGGGCTTAAATTCTTTGCTAAACTCATGACTGTATCATCGAGAGTTGACTATACAAAACAAAAAATAAGCTATACTGTATTAATAGCTTCTGTTTTAGCGGTGTAGAGCTCTGGACTCAGACATGAAGGGGACAGACATCAGAAGGATACAGTTAATCCTTTCTGCTTTCATGTATGCTAACAACAAGTTACCAAAAATAAAAGAGCAGTACACTATCCAGGAAATAAATCCCTACATTCTCTCCCAGTAAAATAGGTATGATCTAGCAAAGTGCATGGCACAGAGGCTGCTGGCACAGTGTGCCTAAATATACCACGGAGGAGATAAAAATATGAAGAGGAGATCATTTAACCAGAAGGATTTGGGGAGTGAGAAGAACAATAACTATGCCAGGCTTATCAAGCTGCATAGTGTTAAACCCAGGGCCGGTGAGGTTTGTGTTTCACGTGAGCAGTATTTGTTGTGTGTCTGTTTAGAACATCTAGCGACGTGGGAAGGGCAGTCACTCTTCTTTTAATCACAACAACAATAAAAAAAAAAAAGGCGGTCGGCCAGCAAACACCTGTACAACCGGCGGGTCTGAGCTCAGACCTCGCAGCGGGGTTTTCACAGCACAGCTCACCACATCCAGTGGGAAAATGGAAGGGACCCGTGCACCTCTGCCGCCTCTGATCTGCCATACAGTCTAGGGCAAGGCTGCCGGGGCTGGTGCTGCCCTATGATCTACAAAGGGTTCTCCTTTTTGGGTAAAGTGGCAAAATGAACAACAAAAAGGTGGGAGAGAGCTTCTTAGCTGACTGAGGAATTTCTCTCCTTTACTTCTAAAACTTCATTGATTTTTAAAACCTTTTTTCATACATATTTGGCCCTTCTCCCCTTTACGTTATTCAGCACATTTAGTATAAACCTGGCTAGGGATAATTTAAAAAAAAAACCAAAAAAAAAACCACCAAAAACCCACACCTCCACATTTGTGTCCCTCCCAGTGCCCCAAGCCCACATGTCTGGCAATATTTCATTAGGTATTTTCCAAGTCAGGGCTTGATCTGGCATCGTTAAAAGTTAATAGGGATTTTTCAGTGCTTTTTTACAGTGCTGTAACTTTATCGACTTCAATACATTTGTTTCTGATTTACAGCAGCGGGAGATGAATAAGGTCCTCGGTTGTTAGCACCCTGACATCAGCCCAGGAGTAAGCTCTGAGCTGTATATTCCATGTCTACACTGCTAGGTGTGACCCGACTACACACGTTAAAAAAATTTAAATTCTGTGGCTATACAATTATGTTTCTATGGCAACAAGACATACTAGTCATACCCTTGCTATAAAAACCTCAAACAGTTCATGTACAGAGATTTTCCTTTCTTCTAAATGACAGAACCACACCAAGAGCAGTTCCTCATGAGGCAAAGTCTATCGGCTTGGGACAAGGAGCTATCGGCAGCGCCACGGCGGAAGTCAAAGAGTCAGAACTGAAGGGACAAACCTCCTCCTCTTCAAACCCAGTCAGGTCCCACCTGTAGTTGAGACGCATCTGTTTTCTCTTCCAGTGTTCCATGAAAGTGGCAGCTGAAACAAAAGTTTAACAATTATTTTGACATTTCACCAAAAAAAGGAAAATAAACTCCCATCAGCCTCTGGGATTTGTCTTAAGAGGCAGGCTGGCCAGGCTCCGCATGGCCTGCTCCACGTCTGCAGGCCCTCGCCTCCAAAAGGTCTCCACAGGTGCAATACTGTATTGTACACCAGGCTGGGCTGACTTCATTTCTGTTACTCTTTTATTCAACAGTAACGTCTGTCCAAGAAATACTGAGTAACAGTGCTAGGAGTCGACCTTTTTATCTAGGCAAGCTAAAAGGAAGGGCATTTATGACACTGACAGCTTCATACAGAAAGTTGCCTACAGTTTTTTAATAGTATAAGAAAGTCAGACACACAAACTTATTTAATATTTCTACGTGTAACTAATGATCTTGTTGGGCTTCATCTGCATAATTCCATCCACAAGTCCAAACAAACCTGTGTTTTATTTATGCAAAATATGAATGAATTAACCTTATACTGATGAGATAGTTATTCCCTCAAAAATACAACATACAGCATTTTTATATTATTTTAATTACATCCATCTAGTGGTTGTAATAGTATGGCTAGCTCTAATCCTCACACCCAAATACTCATGCCAGCGTGAAAGCTGCAGGTGGGCAGGCTGTTAAAGAGGAAGCCATTAGGGTCTTTTATCATTAGAAACACTACCACTTTCTTTTTGATGTAGAAGACTTACAGAAAAGAAACCTCATTAAAGGAATTCTTGAGTCCCAACAAATGATCCCAGTCTGGATCAGTCTATCTGCCTCTGAGACCAAGCAAGTTCTCAGAGGACGTATTTAGATGCTGGGAATAGACCAGTGCTCTATAATAAATAAGTGATTATGAAAGAGGCAAGTCTACCAAGAAATTGTGTTCCCAGGGGAGTTCCCCGCAGTGAGTATTAACAGATGTGCTCACAAACGTTCACATCCAGAAAAAACAGAGGCAAGGAGAGGGTAAGAAAGTTGAAGAGAGAGGAAAGGACACCCTCATGACTGGAACCAGGCAATGACATTCATTTGCCTTCCCAGCGAAACTCTCCCGTGCATCACTTACAACTGAGCCCCTTTACAAGCCATTGGCTTCCTGGAAATGGGGATGGCCATAGCTCTATCTTAAGAGGGTCTGTGTCACGGTCCTGGATTGCCTCCCCTCTCTGTGCCACCGGCAGTTCTCATGCCGGGATCTGCAGCTTCTACATACAGTGAGAAATAATGGAAAATGAATGAAATGTCATTTCTTAGTGCTACTAAAAATCCTGCCACAGGACTCACTCACAACAATGCAAAATGGAAAGGCTGCATCTGAAACAGAGCCAGCTCATTTCAAAAGCCCTTTGGCAAACGCACCAGGTAGCGATGCACCGCCACTTTGCCAAGCATACCTGCATTTCCATATTTCATCTGGGCCCATAAGCACAAGAGGAGCTTAAAAATTCCAAAAGGTTACTGTCCAGATGATCTTACCTGGATTCTCTGACATTTTTAATGCCATTTAATACCAAACAGCACTGGGCCACGGTCCATGTTTACTGCTGAACGTCTCCAGGGTATTACAAATATCACCACCATACAGAGAAAGCCTGATCAAATCGTTGCTCACAGTAATACCCCTGAACTAGGGCTAATTTTCTTGCTACGCTAAGGATGCCCTGGGTCACCTGGGACACCTACTTGGGTCTGCATCAATGCTTCAACTCCAGATGAACCTATATAAAACTTCTCCTTATGTGCAGAGGTGCTGACAAATGGCTCTGCACACGATATGTGTGCCTACAATTAGGGACTGCCAATTTCTGTTGATATTATTTCCTTTAAAAATAAAGTGCTTGTTTCATTTGTAAAAAAATCTTTCTGACAAACTCTTTAGAAATGAAATTTGCAATAACTCAAATCAAAAACCATGTGGGAAAAGTTCTGGTTTTCCCAACTCAAGAAGACCTTTTTGAAATAACACTTATTTTTTATGGCAATGTACCACAATAAAATTTTATGTTGATGAAGAATTTCACGTCCCACTCCAAAACTATCTCAGACATTAAGCCTGAATTTGTACAGAGAACAGAAACTGACTTTTGCTGATCTGCTTTGCACAAGAATGTAAAAAAAGGATGGAGGAACCCATAGTTGTTTGCTAAGGAAAGGGAGGCAAATAAGATTACGTTTTTAATGAAGCTGTATTATGTGCTGAGATCCACGTGGAGTTCACAGTAATGGTAAATGAGGGAGACCAAAACTGATAACCTGACACTCTTTGTGAGAGAATTTGACTATTCTGAGTCTCTGATACTATATCCTGCTTCGTGGTATATCACATTTCTACCTAGATGCTACATGGCAAGATGATCTGAAAGAAGACAGCCTCTCTGCACTTCCCAGCTTTCCCTCCGACCCTGGAGTGCTCCCAACACCCCACTGTTCCCAAAACCCCTCTGGAGGACTGTCCTTCTCCTCTTCCTTGTGGCACTTGATAATGAGTTCTTAGCACTGCATCTAAAATACATTAATCTCAGATGGAGACCTTAAAAAAGGCACAGCTCTACACTGAATCACGTTGTACTAAGATCAGTTCATATGAATGTTAATGTAAAAATGGTTCCCTACATACTAGAACAAATAAATCCTTATCACAGAATCACAGAATGG
>NW_010228026.1:0-8322 GCF_000690775.1 Eurypyga helias
GGCAGATCTACGCCTTCGAGGGCAGCTACCTGGAGGACACGCAGATGTACGGGAACATCATCCGCGGCTGGGACCGCTACCTCACCAACCAGAAGTGAGTGCCCGGGGCCCTGCCCGCCCTGCCCGGCCCTGCCCGGCCTCCGCGACGCCGTTTGTCTCTCTTTCAGGAACTCCAACAGCAAGAACGACCGGAGGAATCGGAAGTTCAAGGAGGCCGAACGGCTCTTCAGCAAGTCTTCGGTCACCTCGGCAGCGGTGAGTGTCGGGGGGGGCGGGCAGACGCCACTGCTCCCGTCCCCGTCCCTCGGTGCCGCTGGTTCCCGTGTCGGTCGCCCGGGCTGCTGCAGGGCCGGTTAAGCTCCTGGGTTGCTCCATTCCCCCCGAGCTCAGCATCTTCATCCTGAGGAAGGGTAACGGGTTTAAACTGTAAGCGGGGAGATTTAGAGAAGATATCAGGAAAAAGTTCTTCCCGGAGAGGGTGGGGAGCACTGGGACAGGTTGCCCAGAGAAGCTGTGGATGCTCCATCCCTGGAAGTGTCCAAGGCCAGGCTGGATGAGGCTTGGAGCAACCTGGGCTAGTGGAAGGTGTCCCTGCCCATGGCAGGGGGGTTGGAACTGGATGGTCTTTAAGGTCCCTTAAAACCCAAACCATTCCGTGATTCTATCCCATGTCACAGCCTCTTTCAGAAACCCTTTTCCTAGTGCCCAGGGAGGTGCTAGGGAACCACAGTGAGGAGCCACCAGTGCCACACGCTTGTCACTGCCATCCCTGTCTTGATCTTTGTGCTCCTAACCCCCGCTGCTCTGCTGTGCCGGTGCTAGGCCATAAGCTCTGTCACGCAGTCCTGATGTGTCTTTCTCTGTGAGGTGATCGCTGTGTTTTTGAACACTGGAGAAGTGGGAAGCGAATTACCGCTTTCACCAACACCCCTTTCGCTTTTCCAGGCGGTCAGTGCACTAGCTGGAGTTCAGGACCAGCTCATTGAGAAGCGTAAGTCACTTTTTCATTTCTGTCAGAATTGGGAAAGAACTGCGCTTCTCCCCAGCACTCAGCTCTGTCTCCCGCTGGCTGGATCCCTGCTGTACTCGCTGCCGCCCATCCAGGGACCTACAGCTGCTCCTCTCAGGCCGGCTCTTGAGTGCTCCCAGCACAACCTCAGGCTACAGAAGTCAGCAAAGCAGCGCTGGGAGAAACAGAAGTAAAGTGGAGCTTCCCCTCTCGAGCACACTTTTGTGCTCGGCAGGGTTTATTGTGCACGGAACTGATTTGGGGCTCTTTGGAGACAGCGGTGAGAAGAGCTGAAGCAGCACTGCAGCTGTCAGACAGTTGCAGGTGACACGGGGAGGAGCTGCTTACATTTGGGGTTTTTAAGAATGTTCTTGTAATTGGTATCAAATCCGTCGCTGGGGTGGTAGCTTGCTGCCCTCCAGAAGTGTTTTTCAGGCTCTCTGATTTACCTCCTGGTGCCGTGCGGCTCGGCGTGTCTCTGCTGCCCTGTGTACTGTTGCTGGGGCTGTTTTCTTCCATGCAGGGCTTCACCAGGGCAGCCTGGGGTGTGCGCTGTGGGGAGGTAACCGGTGTGCTCGTCTGTCTTTGTCGTGCTCCAGGGGAGCCAGGCAGTGGCACGGAAAGCGACACTTCTCCAGACTTTCACAATCAGGAGAACGAGCCCAACCAGGAGGATGCTGAAGAGCTGGATGGGTCTGTGCAGGGGGTGAAACCCCAGAAAGCTGCTTCCTCTACTTCTTCTGGGAGCCACCACAGCAGCCACAAAAAACGAAAGAACAAAAACCGACACAGGTTAGTGGTACCAGCAGCCTTACGTCGTCCTTCTGAACGGCGAGCTGCCCTCCAGCTTGCTGTGTTACGTGAAAGGAATGAGTAACTTGTCAGGGGAGCGAGCAGCGCAGGTCATTTGTTGCGGTGGCTTTTCTGGGTTTGAGTTGTATGCACCCTGTAGCGTTCGTCAGGGTCCTGTTGCCCCCGTTGTATCGAGGAGGGGAAAGCACGCTGAGGAAGTTAAACGCGCTCAGCTCTGCTGCAGCGATGCTTTTGACTGGGCTTTTTCAGTTCTCCAGGAGAATAAAGCTCTCCTCCTTCCAGCAGAGGAAGGTTGCAGTCCTGGCTTCCTGTGCTTGGTTTCTGCAGAACCGAGTAAGGTGGGAATGTCAGTACTTTCTTGGGAGAAGGAGGGTGAAAAAGCACGTTGGAAAGTTTTGGGAGTTGTGTCACCCAGGTGTCATCACTGAGACTTCCACTCCTTTACAGCTGCCGTGTCCCAGGCTGAGTCTCTCTTGATTATGGCATGGAAGAGTTGATTTGTCACAGTAACCTCAAAGTGTTTCTTATTAAACTGACCTGAAATTCATGCAAAACAAAGATTTCCTGAGCTCTGTGGTTGAATTTAGATGACCAGTTCTGCCCCTTAAGGTCGCCCTGGAGGCGTGATGCAGCGTGGGGGGCGGATGGCTCAGAAACCCACAGCAGATTCCCTGCCTGCTCCATGGGCCACATAACCTGCTGCTTAACCGTCGCTCTGTGCCCCTCAGCAGAGCTAGCCCAAGGAGTTCTGCGGAGTATGGCAGGGAGACAAACCATGGGAATCCATGCTCTTGGAAAGAGGAGACAGAACTGCCCCTCTCTGGAAGCGCTTGCTGGAACTGGTACCTACAGATCATTACAAGTAAAGGAGCTTTTAAAAATGAAGTGTTCTGGCGAACTATGAGCTCGTTGGCTTTGTGTGTGGATGGGTTTTCCTCTTTAAGGGACCTTCCCATACAATAACCAGAGAGAAATGTTTAAGTGGTAAAAACTTAGAGGGATTGCTGGGGGTAGGTTGGTCTGGGAGATGCGGAGGTAGGTACAATGCTGGAAAAACATTTAACTGCTTTTCCTCCTTCGTTGGGTTTTGGGCCATTAGCCCCTCTAATTCTTAGATCAGAGTTTTCTTCCTACAGCAGTTTTAATTGGGCAAGCATCCTAAAGGGCTGGATGTCCCTTTGGTTCCATGTGAGCTGGGATTCCCAAGCAGTTCAAAACTTTTTTTTTTTTGCCTGTGGACAATTGGAAAGAAATTCAGGATTAACCCAAGAAACTACATCTGTAGGTTGAGGGAAACAGTCCGTAAAAGTGCAGTGCAGCTTCAAAAAATGGCTATTTCCACCAAATTATGAACTACTCTGCCAGGCACTTCCACGGACAGGGAGCCAACCCACCGCAGCGTCAGCGGGGTGCAGTACAAGTGCTGTGAATAACACACGTTCTTTTGCTCCGTTACATAACCCCAACTTTAGCGACAGGAGTTAGGAAGAAACTGCCCCACTGACAGGTTGTGGTGCTTTGGGCTTTCGTCTGCATTCCTTCCGCTGAAGCAGCTGGCTACTGCCGGGGAGAGGATGTTGGACACGAGGAGCCCCGGTCCGATCTGGTACGGCGATTCTTACCCTCCTAAGAGCTACGTCAGACACCTCTCCGTTACGGAAAGGCTTAGTAAGTTAGTAATTGACTGTTTCATAATGCTTAGCGTGGACAGATAGATAATTAAGGAGATAATTAAGTTTGTCTGTAATAAACCCTGCTGTTAACACTGTGATGGACCTTACTGACTGTCCCCTGAACTTTGGCAGAAAAGACCAAGCAGGTTTAGAGTATGTCGAGGTTAAAAACCCAAACCACAACAAAACAGTCCTGGCCTAGCAAAGCGCCTGAAAACGTATCGCGGCCCGCAGCGCTCTTTGGGAAGCGACCCGCGTGCCTCTTCCTGGAGCGTCATGGAATGAAAAAGGAAGATGGAAAGGAATATTGGCGTTTCCATTCGTTCAGAGGCTCCTCCCTTTTGCCAGCATTGCTTTGAGTTCTGCTCGCCTGTTCCTGAGGGACTGGGAAGTGTTGGGAAGAGGCACCCCCACCGGGCACTGACACCGCTGGAATTTCTGCTTGGTCCACCGAGGGCGATGCGGGAAGTTGGACTCAGACTGGGCAGAACTGGGGCAAACAGGCAGTTTAACTTCCAACAGTTAAAAGCGGGGAGTCAGCTGGGAGTTTGAGTGTCTTCACTGACACCCCATCCTCCCCTCTGAGACCGCAGGAAGGCCAGGATGGTTCTTTTCTGAGCGCTCGGCAACTTCCATGGCTAAAAAGTACGTTGGGAGAAAATTCCTCTTAGAAACTCAGGGCTGAAAAGCTACCAAGTCGCTTCGGGGGAGGTGAGTTCCTAGAGGCAGTGCTGCGGGCTCCCGGGGGATGCTGAGGCGAGGGGTGGGAATGTCACCAGACTGTACTCGGCGCTGGCCGAATGACCGTGTTCTCTTTTTAGCTCGGAAGGAGGCGAGTGCCAGAGGATGTGTGTACGCGTGTGCATTACGAGGTTATGGGAATGCAGAGTTGGCCGCTCGGGCCCCTGTCATCTCCCCCTCTGCCCCAACAAGCTTTGCTTTGCCGTAATGACCTAGACCAGCCGCCGCTTTCCGCCCGCCCGCTCGACTGTGCTTGCAAGCACGTCGGTTTTTCCCGCTGCCCGCCGAGCTAGCGTGCGCTCCCGAGGACCTGGTAGCTTCCTTTTTCAGCACCTAAAATTCCTCCGTAAAACCACTCTGCCTCTGTTCTAACACCTCTTTTTCCCAGAAATCCACTTGGGGAGGGGGACTCTGGATTGCCCCATCTGGAGTGCTTTTTGTGCCCACTTCTGGTTAAGATATCCGAAGAACTTTATGGCATTCAACACTGGCTTTATGATTTATTTCATTTAATTTCATTTTTTTGTGATCTCGCTAGGGTGGCTAATCAACTAATTTATTTAATTCATTAGTATATTAATTTCTATTGCTTTCTTCCTTTCAAATGCTGCCCCTCAGCCCGTCTGGCATGTTTGATTATGACTTTGAGTAAGTTTGACTTGAATTAGTACTTGTGCTGTGTTGTTAGTGTGTAGACACCAATGTGCCTTTTGAGACCTTTCTAACCCATAGTTTATCTGTTTAATTGTAGGTATGTATATTAGGTTAGGCTGGGAAGTTTTTTTTAAAAACAGAAAAGCGTGATGGAGGTAACATTTTATTTAATAACTTCAGCAAAATTAAATTAACTTCACTCTTCTTTACCTTTCTGTTTCATTTTTAAATAGATAAAACTTTTTAACTTAAAAAACTGATTCTTCTGGCTTTGCTTCTTAAGGAGATTAGTGTAGACTTGGATATTTCCTTCTGGAAAAACGTAATAAACTCAGTACCTTTGACTTATATAACCCCTGTCACCTCAAACCCCTATCTCTGTTCCAAGTCAATAACCATCACCACTATGTCTGAGTAGTTACCTGTGGCATAGTTACACATCTAACAAATTAACGTAGAGCATGCGTATTTAACCCGATTTCTTTATGCTGCATAACTTCCCTGTGATTTGGATTATGAACCTTTATTAACTCCTTTTTTGAGTGGATGGATTATGCATTTTGGCAAGTAATAAAGAATCCACTCTCCCTCTCTTTGCTGCTCTCTTGCCCAGTAACACTGGGACAGTGATTTGGCTCAGCCGAATTGAGAATGTGGATTGCATTAACCAAATAGTCTTTGTTGTAGCCTGGTTCTTGAACTCTGGTGATGGTTTAATGTATTGAAATGGACGTTTCTCTTATCTTTCCAACCACAGGATTGATCTCAAGTTAAACAAAAAGCCAAGAGCCGTAAGTATCCGTGCTCTGTCCTTGTTTTCATTGCTCTTCTGTAGACTTGAGTGGCTGGCTGACTCCTCCTCTGAAAAAGCCTCCCTCTGCTGTAATTGAAGGTCTTCCTTTCATGGTTGAGGAGTATGGTGCTGTGAAATAAGCACCGTCTTGGGGATCTAACAGTAAAGAAGCCCAGGCTGGCTTGTTGTGAAGCTGGGTCACAGCTAAGGCCCGGGCACTTTTTGTGGAAAACACCCGTTTGCGTCTTGTTGTCACGATCCGGCACGTTAAAAGCATCTGGTTTTGGCTGACACGTTGCTGAACTAAGGTTTTGAAGGGTCCTTCCTTTTGAATGGTTAGCTAGAAGAAAAATAAATCTCTTTTCTGTTCAGCCCGCGACTAACGGTATGTAGAAATGAGGGAAGACTGAGACTCCCAGCTCTGCACGCAGGACTGAAGGCAGAAAGGTCTTAATGGGCCTGTCCTTTCCTCTCTCCGCAGGACTACTAGACTCATCAGTGCTGATGCTCCTGGGATGTAGGTCTGCGGGAATCCCCACTGAGAAAAATGCCAGTCGACTGAACGAGCACGATGGCAGCTCTCTGGCCAAGTGTCTGCAGATGGGAGCGGCTCGCTCAATAGAACTTAGAAGGGGGTAGAGATTCTTGGACCATGTACTTTGCGTCATTTTTAAATCACCTGAGTTGCAGGGAGACTAAGGTGTAGTAGTGGTAGTAGTAGCGGTAGTCCTGAATTCCTGACTCTTCTGTGCTTCCACCTCGGTCGTGAACTTCCTAAAATTGGCTGCTCTTGCTGCTGCCACCCCTGTCATCTGCAAACCCATGGAGAGGGATTTCTTTTTCCACTGGAACTGAGTCAGTGTGTCCCATCCCTGTTGTAAGACTTAGGTTACTTTTGTTGCTGATCCTTCGCTTTGTAGCTTGGGGTTTGTTTGGGGGTTTTGTCGTCGTCGTTTGGGTTTTTTTTAAACCAAAGTGTATAGTTGACAAATTGACTTTCCGTTTCTTGGTTTGGACCCTTGTAGAGTGGAAGGGTCTTCGTTTTGTGGAACAGCTCATGTTGATTCTTACTCAAGCAGAGAAGAAGGTGCTTAACCCTTTTCTCTGATTTTAAACACCATCCCCTAGAGTTCACGCAGTGCTTTTAGGTGCAGGGAAGGCTGGAGCTCGAAGCCATCTCGCTCTTTGCTGTCTTCGAGGTTGGGTGGATTCTCTTTTTAATACAAACTTCTGTCCTTTGTACATAAACAATAAAGTTACATGTTTGTCTCTCTTCTCGTGACCTGTTCAGTCTAAAACGTGACTCCTCCTGCTTGTTATTCGCCATCCGCTTTGCGAGGACTTGGTTGGACTTCTTCCGCGTCGGTGTAGTAGCTGTTCCTTGGCTCCTGACCTTTAGGAGGTTTCCTTTGTGCTTCCTCTCCCTCGGGTAGACACAACACTGAGCACCCGCAAGGATTGCCCGGCGCTAATCTCCCTTCGGCTAATCTCGCTTCAAGGTAGGACTCGGCTGCAAGTCGGTTGTTGCTGATACTGGCGGAGCGCCCGCAGATAAGGGATGAGCAGTCTGGATTGCCACTGGGAGAGTACGCAGGGATGAGCGTTGGGTGCTTCTCGCCATCGCTGGGTCAGGATAGCAGTGCTGATGTTGAAATAAGCTTTGCCTTTCTTCCCGGCGCGGGGCTGTGTTTGTGTCTGCGATGGAGAGTTCCAGAGGTGGAGCTGTATCCCTGTCCCGCCTGCGTGTCCTGCCCGCTCCACCTCTGCCTTCCTGCTCTCCCGGGTCCTTCTCTGCTCCCTCCAGGCCGCCTGCTCCGGCAGAGCAGGACCTGGGAGAGGTGGTAAACGTGTAGGAGCACAGCTCGCCCTCTTGTCTTGGTTCAGGGATCAAGGCAGCTCCGTGTGTGTCCGTGGTGGGAGCAGGCTCATCCCACAGCGGAGCGAGCGGCTGGCACTGCAGTCAGGGCTGGGGGGTGTCGGGATGTCACGGCTTGACGGGAGAGCAGCACAGCCGCCCTACTTCCTTGTGTTTGAAGTTCCAGAGGTTAAATACAGGGGGGTGGAAGATCGAGGCAGCAGCATAAACTCCTCAAAGGCCTTGCTTTTCCACAGTTCTGGAAAAAGAAGTCTCAGCTGGTGGGTTTTGATTACTTGGGCCTGGTACAAAAGCGGTTTTTCTCCCGGTGCTGCTGCTGTTGGGAAGCGAGGATCGCAGAGCGCCTGATCTTCAGAGGGTGAGCGTCTTCGCCGCGCCTCCCGCCTCGAGGAAACCTTTTTGGCCGGAACGTTCTCCTGCGGAGAAGCAGCGAAGGGCTCGTGCAGCTCGGGGTCGTGTGTGCAGGCGGGTTTTGGGGCCGTGTCAGTCGGCTCCCCTTTTCCCTGTGATGCGCATCAGGGGTGCTGCGGGGACAAGGGGAAAGCGTGACCTTTCCTGCCTCCGGCGGTGTCCGGCACTCGGGGAAGGGGACAGCCTGTTCTGACACGGAGCGTCTGCTGCAGCAGCTCATTGATCGGGGCAGACAGCTACAGGGTTCGCAGCTCGAGGCACCCTGTGCTGCTGCTGGGCAGCTCTCCGCTCCCAGGCGCTCCGGTGGGCTGCAGCCCTTTGCCCCCCGTGGGACACGGGAAATGAAGAGGCC
>NW_010228026.1:8373-8648 GCF_000690775.1 Eurypyga helias
CCCGCGGCACCAGCCTCCCTGGGTCGGTGAGGCGGGGGAGGACAGCGTGCGGGGGGTCTCATGGCTTTGGGAACATGAGCACCGTCACGAGAGTGTCATGAGATGGATGTGGGGGTCTGACCCTGGCACCAGTGCCTGGTTTATTTCTGCAGACCTGTTTTTCGTCCTAACCAGCCAGCAGACGGATCCTGAGCAGAGCAGATGAGGGGGTGGCAGGGCAGGGCAGCGACTGTCCTTACGGCCAGCGAAGGTAGAGCGGGAGAGACGCTAATCCC
>NW_010228027.1:0-1099 GCF_000690775.1 Eurypyga helias
TAGTGGTACCAGCCCACTACGTGGCCCTGGCTCGACTCGCTGGCCAGGTGGGTCCTCATGTAGTCGGCCACGCCGCGCTGCAGCCCCCACACCCGGTACTTGCTGGCCAGCTGGTGCATGGGGATGGCTTGGTGCAGCAGGATGGAGACCCCCCCGCAGTACAGGTACCTGGGGTAGAGTGACGGTGACGTTGGTGTCCCCCAGGCCCCTGCCCAGCCCAGCCGCCGGCTCCGGCAGCTCCCAGGGGAGCATACTCCCTCCTGGGCTGCATCCCTCTGGGTATTCCTATCCCTTGGCTTCCCCACGGTCCCCAGGGGAGCACCCCCTTTCCTTGCCCACGTTCCTCCAGGCATCCAGGTCCTCCTGGTCCCCAGGAGAACATCTCCCTCCTTGGCTGCATCCCTCTGGGCAGCCCCATTCCCAGGGTCCCCACTGTTCCCAAGAGTCCATCTCCTCTCCTGGGCTGCATCCTTCTAGGTATCCCTATCCCATGGCATCCCCACAGTCCCCAGGGGAGCATCCCTTCTCCTTGGCCACATTCCTCCAGGCATCCCATTCTGTGGGGTCCCCAGGGCGGCATCCTCCCTCCTTGGCTGTATCCCTCCCAACGTGCTCATCCCGTGGGATCCTTCTAGTCCCCAAGAGACCATCTCCCCTCCTTGGCTGCATCCCTCTGGGCATCCCCATCCCTGGGATCCCTATGGTCCCTAGGGGAGCATCGTCCTTCTTCGGCTGCATCCCTCTGGGTATTCCTATCCCATGAGGTCCCCAGGGGAGCATCCCCTCTCCTTGCCCACATTCCTCCAGGCATCCAGGTCCTTCAGGTCCCCAAGAGAACGTCTCCCTTCCTTGGCTGCATCCCTCTGGGCATCCCCATCCCTGAGATTCCTACAGTCCCTAAAGGAGCTGCATCCCTCCTGCTGTCCCCATCCCGCGGGGTCCCGCAGGTACCTGATAAACTTCTCAAAGAGGGCGGCGGTCTCGGGGGGCTCGTGCAGGGTGACAACGCTCTGGTTGCGCAGGAGGCTCTCGAAGACCTCGCTCTGGAGGCTGAGCAGCAGCTGGTGGGTGTGGAAGACCTTGGCCTCGTCGGAGGCGG
>NW_010228027.1:1146-1540 GCF_000690775.1 Eurypyga helias
GTTCGGCGGCCGCCCCACCAGCCGCGGCAGCAGCGTCAGCGAATGGTTGATGGTGGCTGCCGTGGCCTCGCCGCTCAGGTCAGCTTTCTGGGCTGTGGGGAGATGGGACCATCCCAGCGCTGCACCCCGGGAACCGGGAATGGGGTTCTGGAGCACCAGCTGTGGGGCCCTACGTGGTTAATGGGGGGCTGGGAAAGCCTGGCTTTGTGCGCATCCTCTCTCCGCTCCCCCCAGTGCCAAAGGGCTGGCTGGTGCCAAGAAAGTGTGGGGAGGACAAGGGGACATGGGGACATTTGTGTCCTCGGGAGCCAAAAAACAGCTTTTCTGCGGCAGAAGGGCTGAGACCACCGTGTCCTGGGCTGGGACGTGCTGGGAAATGGCCCTGTGCCGGGCA
>NW_010228027.1:1566-1802 GCF_000690775.1 Eurypyga helias
TGTTGTTGCTTGGATACAGGAGTCTCCTTCATTTAATACAGGTTGGCCCGCAGCCCGGTCTGCCAGCGCCGGTGGGTGCAGAGCGAGCCCTGGGCATTGCCCCAGACCCCCTGCATCCCAGACCAACACGTGGGGCACACGAGACCCCATGGGTGCAGTGGGCCAGGAACATTCTGCCCCCAGGGGCGGGGTCCCCATGGTCTGAGCAGCCTGGGGACGCGCCAGCTGCCCTGGCG
>NW_010228028.1:0-8054 GCF_000690775.1 Eurypyga helias
CTCAAACCTGATCCTCGCTGACCATCGCCGGCTCCCCATTCTCCCAGTCCCTGCCCTTGTCTTCCGTGACTCTGGGGGTGTGGCTTTTTCCCTTGCCACGGGAGACGGAAAAAAAGCTTTGAATACCTCAGCCTTCTCCATATCCCAGGAAACCAGCTCTCCTGTTTCCTTCCGCAGAGGGCCCACATTTCCTTGATCTTCCTTTTATCCCCTGAGTACCTATAGAAGCCCTTCTGGTTGGCCTTGATGTCCCTGGACAGGTTCAATTCTGTCAGAGCTTTGGCTTTCCTAACCTGATCCCTGACTTGTGGGACAACTTCCCTGTAATCCTCCCAGGCTTCATCTGGTCACCCTTTGAAACCAGGTAAACAGCATGTGCTGCGGGTAGAAGTTTGAAGAAGAGGATGTGTGTTGCGATGATGGGATGGCACAGCTCACCCCACTGTAAAGTGGTGATAACACCAGCTTCACCCACACAGGATATTTGGAACACAGCACCCTGCTGTCCTCACAAATAGCTCCTTATCATTTCTGCTGTTGTTCCCTTTGCCCTTGGGATGGATGAAGTCGGTATTTGAAGTCCAAATTTGCAATATTGTTGTCTTGACCAAAGATAATGAACCTTTTAATTGACATATAGAAATATGTATATCTAGGCAATTGTATGAACTTAGCCAAACTAAGTTAGTTCTGTCTTTTGAAGTAGTTTCAGGAGGTGATCCTAATCAGGGACTATGTCCTTGAAGATTTAAACATCCTGGACAAAACATGTAACTGTATAGTTAAGAATGTATGGTTGGCTTTTGGCATGAAAATGATGTCCTAAACTGAACTACCCTTGTTATAATACTAAAAATCACACCGCTCAGGTAGGAGACCCCGGCCCAAGAAGAGACCCTTCCCCTCTGAGCATGCTTTTACTCACATAAGGAATATGAGCCATATGAGACTGCCTCAGGGGCTGAGGATTGTGATAAGAATATGTATGAACTTCAGGACTTTCTGGAAATTGTTACGCTAATTTCATCTGGCATCCAAACTTGCACAGCTTTGTTAACAAAATCGATATCCCGTCTGTGTGCAAGACTGGTTGTTGTACAGCGGGAATGAACTCGCGCTTTTGTGACGGCAGTATTAATCCCCATCATGCTTATCAATGAGTAAGTCATTGGATAGGTGGGTATGTCTGACTCAGTGCCACTTAACCTGTGAATACTTACTTGCAGTACGTAGAAAAAAAAGGGAGCTGGAGGCAATGATTAATCAATAACTGATTTGTGTTTCACCTTCAGAGGCTTTGAGTGGGGTATACGTTGTTCTGGGTTTGCTACCCAGGTTAGAGAGAGAAGATGCTCACTTCCGGAAGAGCAGGTGGAGGTCACGTGTTTGGGATAATTAACCGTTCTGCTGAGGTGCCGCAAAAATACACTGTAAATTAAGGAGTTGGAGTTCTCTCTGATTCATATTCTGTGCGACCTTTGTGGCGTGCAAAGAAATACTCAGGATGTGGAGACTGGGTTCGTTTATCTTTAACAGGAAAAAGCCCCCTCCACACCCAGGAGCCCTGCTGTTGCACAACAGTCGATCATGTATTAACTCTTGCTTCCTTGGTTGTTTGTTTTGGTTGTTTTAAAATGCTAATTTTGCTTGTACTGGAAAGTGAGGGCTCCTTTTAGGTCTTTCGCATTAATAAGAAACTCCTTTGAAGAGCAAGAGAGCGCCAGAGCAGATCATGAAGTTGGTATTTACAGAAGGGCGGTGCGGCTGCTGAAGAAGAGGAAATGGGAGGAAATAGCCAAGTCTCACATCTCTGCCCTTCCGTGGCACATGTGGCACAGAGATCAGCATTCCTACAATTTCAAACCTCACTGTTCACACAGAGATTGTCAGGCAGGCCTACAAGCAGGCCGTACTGTGTTGATGAAATGCCCATTCAGTATAAACTCCTTTTTGTTCTGAAAGGAAAAGCGTTTGCTGTTCGGCGCTCTGCATAAGCCCAAGTATGGACGTTTTGACTCCTTTTATGGGTAATAAGTTAGTGACTTGCTATATCCAGCCAGCCATTCTTAAAACAAGCGAGGGTGTTTTCTTGCAAGGCTCTTGGTTGCTCCTTGCATGATGGCAGCAGCTGGCATCATCGCTACCTGCCATGTCTCTGGGTAAGGCCAGCTTGCGCTTTCAAAGCCTTTAAAGCAGCCGCAGCACCTGACGCTGGGATGCAAACCCAGCGGCATTGTAGGAAGATGTGGGGCAAACAACAAAGGAATGAACTCTTTGGAAAAATCAACATTGCTACCGGTCTGTGTCGCATTACAGTATTTGGTGAGGAAATGATCTGTTGCCTGCCTGTAAACGGAGGCCTTTGGGTTGAAATTTTGGGTTTGGAAGAAATACAACCAAATTGCTGTTCCTAGGCAGTGACTTCTTTAGCCAAAGGGTTTTGACATACTTGGATAATGGGGCGTCTTGGAGGCAAAAGTAAGTGGGTAAGAGGAGTTGCACTTCACAATCTGGGAGCACTGTAGCTGGATGTGGGATATAGTCACGTGTGATAATGTCCTGCCATGTGAAAAATGTCCTTCTAGTTGAGTTGGTGAGTTTGAACAGGGTGTTTCTATTTCTCCCTTTTATGAAAAGCTTCACTCTTCTAGGTTAAAATGTGACTGGAGTGGTATTAAACACTTGCTTTGTGCTGGGCATCTGATTGCACATCTCCTGCATGAAAGTGCATTGCAGTAACACAGTGTGCCACCTTGTTTTTCTCTACTCTTGCCTCTGGAGAGGTGCTGGGTGTTAGACTGCAGAGCAACCCCAGCGTCTACGGACAGAGCCACCACTGGGAAAATCCGTGTGTTTCTCTGGTTTAAAGGGCAACCATGGCATTTATCCAGGAACAGCAGGAGGATGTACATGCCCTGCAGCACACGTGAAGAGCAGAATGACCAATTTTAATCACTTACAAGGATAATGCCAGTTAGATGAGAACTCCACAGATTTAAGCTGCCTGCATGACTTGGCCAACAGGAGTGGCGCGGAGGCTCACTTCACTGGCAGCAAAAGGTCCTGCGTCCTAGCAGACCTCCGCGATGTGTCAGGATCCCACTGGTGTTTTTGCCATCCTTTTTTACAGGTTTTAGTCACAGCAAGCACACGGGGATATGTGTGTGAGGGGGGCGATCCCTCAGAGCTGTTGCAACATGGTGGAGTCCCATGACTGTGTGGTGTCAGATGCAGAAGGGGATTGAACTGGGAGCTGCCCAGGAACAGGTCAGCCAGCCAGAGCACTGGGAGGTTGCAAAACTGATGCAGGGTCAGAGTACAAACACGTGTTCAAATACAACACAACGTGTTTCTTAATTCGCTCCTGAAGGAGGAGCAGGGGATGTTTTCAGCTGCGTTTCCAGAAGGCGCTGTTTTGATACCAGGTTGTGTCATCATCCTCTTAGCAGGCGATTTAAGATACACCTTTGTTCTTGCACACATGCTCAAGCAAGTGATGCTGAAATTAGCTCTTTTGTTACAAGAAAGGATTTTGTTCAGGTAACTCAGTTCAACTTAAAAGTAGGTGAGCTTTTTATAGGAAAAGAAAGAGAAGTGTGGTTTCCTCCGGACATTACTCCATGAGTCACTCGTTACATGACACAGCATTCCTCTCTGGAAACTTAATTGCTGGAGCCGATGAGTACATCGGTACTCCAGAACGACCCTTTGTGTTTGATACACCTAAACACTTAACCTGGCATTTCTGGAAATTATTCCAATAAATATTTCATAGATTTTTAAACTCAAGCTTTTAATGTTTCTAGTATATATCAGAATCCCATTAAAGTAAGACTAATGACATTTTCTCAGTTTCAAAAGCAACTGTCTCTTCTTAACAGCCTTGCACATAAGAAGCTGTAATGGCTGTTAGTGCTGTAATACAGATGCAATAATAATAAATATCATTATAATAACCCATATGTAGTAATGAAGTTTCAGGTTATTTCTCAATAGGGAAGCTGATCGATTGGGGGTGTGTCTACTGCGCTGCTTTTTTTAAAAAAAAATTTAAGGTCCTGACATGTTCAAAATCAGGTGTTATAGTAAACAGAAATAGAAGCATTTGGTGGCTGAAAGCCCTCAGAAGACAGGGTGGAGCAGCGATGGCCAGAACAGGTTTGTTTTAGAGATGACCATTTTTGCATCTTTAACAAAAAGTGCTTCATTTCTGGATCATAAAGCAGCTGTGCTGAAAGGTCTCTGCCAAGGCTGTTCAAAATTTAGCCATGTCCTTGGTTCTGTGTTTTGTTTACAAAGACATTTCAGCTTAAGGAAAGTGGTTAAAAAAAAACCAAAACAAACAACTTGGAGCTGGAGGAAATAATAAGCTTGATATAAATAATAAGCCACAGGATTTGTTGCATTCACAGCATCTATGGAGAGACCTGCATTACAGATTGCACCGTGAATTTGCTGTAAACTAAGTCACTTGGTTTTGGGGGGTGAAAATGCTGAAAGAGTAGCAAGCAGCAATTGGAGAGTGGCATGGGTTGTTCCATGCATTGTGACACCACATGCCAAGTAGAGGGTTTGCTGCTTACAGCAAGCAGTGATTCAGTGCAAATGCCAATGCTGCCTTGCAAATGAGCAGGTAGGCACGTTGTAGTTAAGACCAAATAGCTTCACTCCGAAGGGAATGGGCTATGTATTTCGAATAACTTAAAAAAATTGTCCTTGAGCTGTTGTTGAACGTGGTGTTTTAAAGTGTACGGGAGCAAATGAATCGGGGCAGCTTTTTAGCACTCCTGTAGCACATTTCTTTTCTGATACATCGGTGACTTGAAGGACAAGAAGACAAAAATGCTTAAAAGTATTTTGGGATACTTGTGGTGAATGTATGGATTTGTAATGCTCATGTGAAGTAATGTGAACATATCCTCTCTGGTAGGTTATTGATCGTGGAAATCAGTAATCAGTCTTTGAACTCATACCTGCTTTTGCACTGGCAGCAGTCCTCTGTATCCAGCAAGCCATGTGCCTCCCCCCTGGGCCCTGTGTAAAGGCTTCCTGAAAAGGCAAGCGTGTAGTTCTGTTGTTAAAGCCTTGCACTGGAGGCGCAGCTGCTTACTGACTTAAGGAGGGAGAAATGCATTGCTTTGAAAATTGTCACCGATCTTAGGATGTCTCTTGCTCCAGAGATGGGAGCAGGTTAAGCTACTCTCTATCAGTTGCTTTTAAACTTTTGAATTTATTCTTGCTTACCTCTGACTCTGGCTTCCTTTTCTCCTTTTACACTAAACCATTTTAACACCTTTGTGCTTTTTGTTTCTCAGCCATGCCCGCAGCTCCGTTGGAAGTAGTGTCGTTGTTTTCCTTCATCTGTGTGGTGGTGCTTGGGCCTCCGGGTTGAGTTTGCTTAGTGGTGTGAATGAGTAGGGTGTTTTATACTTGCACTAGACTTCACTTTCCCCCTTCAGTGGTGAATTTCATCTGCTAACGTATAATTTCTTTACAGATGGGCAAGGGAAAAGGTGACTCAATATAATCTGCTTACTCTGAATTTTTCTAACCTTTAGGCAGCTTTCAGCTGTCAAGTCAAGGAAGATCTTTCCCCAGCAAGGGTTTTGGAAAGATGCTATCTTGCCAGTGCATGTTGTGCTTGAATTACCAAGAAACATTAGCGCTGAAGCTGGGTAGTAGCTATTTCTCTGAAGAGCCAGCAGTTGACCTCAAATCTAGCATTGTGTCACATAGCTCATGGCCTGCTCAGGAAAGAAGCAGAGGTCAACACTGGGTGGGACGCCTCTCTCTTCAGGCGGTTTTGTGGTGATCGTCAATCTGGGAAGGTGGAGGTGTGAAGCAGAGCAACAGTCACTTAACTGAGAGCAGTACTCCCAGATGTTCAGTTCTATAGAAAGAAAATGATGTAATCAGTTCAGGCTGTCCTCTCTTTTAGCCCTTAGGCTAAATATGTCCTGGCTGAATTGTGTAGGAGAAAAAAAACCCCAACCCTTTGCACATACTTTAGAAGAGTTCATTAACTATGTTTCTTTTTATTTGTTTAGGGCTTTACAGGGTATTAAGTTGTATCTGTCTGGACACATGCAATATTTAAATGCATAATGATTAAACATGTTGAAAAGGTGTTCCCAAAGCTCACTTTTAATTACCTGAAATACTTGTCAAACTGTCATCTCTTCTCCCTTCTAGCCCCACCTCACTCGTGGGAAAACAGGGCGGGCTTCATTATGTGCCTTGAGGTCACTGAACCCATACAGTCGTTGATCACTGGGGGAAAAAAAATTGCAAAGATAACATCTGGTGGAGTAATAGAAGAGCATTTTTGTCAAATATGAATGCATTTATTGTCAGAAGTGAGTTAAGTTGGTCTCTGTCCTCACCAGGTGGCCTGGGCTGTCCCACAAGGTATGTAGTGGCCGAAAGTAGACCTGAGTGTCACCTACATAACAAGGAATCAGTGGTCTGTAGTAGTGTGTCTTCTAATAAATTCTTGGATTACTCATATATATGCTCAGTGGGAGGAATTTACAGAATTGGTACCAACTGAATTATGTCTAAGGACTCTTTAGGTTATTAGTAATTACCAGTTCTACTCCAGGATCCCTCCTAGAAAGCAGGAAGAGGTTGAGCAGATGCATCTGTTGAGTGTTACGGAGCTGAATTTCTGCTGGAAGAAAGGCACAGGGAGCTCAATTGTGGCTCATCCACGCTTCCCATCTCTCCTCAGATTTTAAATAAAATGGGCTTAGTTGGACTTGAACCTCCAGTAGACCAGAGAGTCAACTTAGCTGTTAAAATCCTTCCTAAAAGAACTGTGAAAAGGAAATCTGGTGGTTAGTTCACTTGAGCTGGGGTCTGCCAGTTCCCATGCTAATGGTGTTCTGCAGGAAAAGGATAGAGAGCCTATGTGTCTGAACCCTTTAGGCGAAGTACCTTTTTTTTAAAATTGATCTTTAAAACAAAAGACTTTCTAAAATGAAATAAAGGCTGGGCTCTGATACAACTAGATGCCTGCTGAGTTCTTGAATTGGCACTTGCAGACAGACAACTTGATGTTCAGAGTCCTCCATCAGAACCTCCCCATTTCTCTCTTCACCAGTATTTAAAGGTTAGTGATAAACCCGTGGAGGTGTTGTTTTTGTTGTTGTGGTTTTTTTTTTTTTTGATTCTGGACTTTGTGGAGGAGCTGATCATGGAGGCCTTGTTGGATTTGATAGCTGGCTGTCTGCATGCAAGGATGTGTCTATTCAAAAAACCACAAACCAACTACTCCTTAAAAATACCTCTTTTCCATATGACAAGATTAGTATGGAGGGATTTCTGATTGCGGCTTCTCACAATACTTTTCCATTCTCTGTTTCTTAGATGTGGCTCTGCAGATTCCTCGGTATTACTGCCAGCAGGCTCCCTCTCCTTGGGTGGAGCTCAGAAAACCTGATGCTGCTATTTGTTAATGCTGGTGCCTATCGTTGGTGGGTTTTGGGGGGGAGGGGTTTGGAGTTTTTTCCACATTATTTCATCCATGGAGTGGAAGCAGGCAGCTTCATATGCCTCTGACTTCACTGCTGGACACTCCTGTGCTTACAGCGGCCAGTAGACTGCGTAGAGCCCTTGCTCTCCTGTAAGCTGCTGGAAGACACTCTGCCAGCACTGCTCATCCCATCAGTCTCTCCAACATGTGGCTTCAGTCTGCTTCGTGTTGTGGTTTTGGACTCAGGCAGCCAGTAGACGTCCTCCACTCCCGCTTGTGCTGGCCAGGGATGCTCCGCATCTTCCTGTCCCGCTCCTCTCTGCCACCCCCTACGTCTGTGTGCAGGGGGTGGTAGCTTCCTCGGTCCCGTGTGTTTCCAGCCCTTCGTGTGTCTTTTGGGATAAAGCCTGAATGCGTGCCCTCGGGGAGCGGTGATGCTGCCTCCCCAGGGATTCTGCTGCTGGCGGCAGGGGGGGAGATGTCACCAAAAACTTAACCGAAAGGTTGGGGATGTTGTTGTTTTGCGTTGTTTTTAACATGGTGAAATATAGCACTTTGTGGGGGCGGGGGGTTGGTTTGG
>NW_010228029.1:0-219 GCF_000690775.1 Eurypyga helias
AGCAGCTTTGTGGAATTTTGCTAGCTAGAGTTAAACCACTACAGCAGTATAAATTGGTTAAGAATAAACTGTTGAGATTTGATTGAAAGTACTAGAACACCATCTTTATTCTTGTTTTTCATGCAACTTTGGATTTTTCTTAATTGCTGTCTTATTTTTTTAAAATAAAGAATTAGTAATTTAGACAATTAAATTTGTGCTCTGAGGCACATCTTACCA
>NW_010228029.1:486-2880 GCF_000690775.1 Eurypyga helias
ACTTCCTTCAGCGTGAGACCTGTTCCGAAGAGTGCATCTCCCTGTTAGAGTCTGGAGTCTGAAGGTACAGACACCCACTTTGGGACCGAAGTTTTGTTTTCAGACAACTCTAGATCCTTGTTAATGACTAGTGCCAGAAAACAAAGATCAGACTCTTAGCATGCCTGTGTTGCATGGAATAAGAAGAAAATGGAATCTTAGATGAAAATAGAGCTGCTTGCCTAGACCATTTCCAAATTTCTTTGGGAGGAAAGAAAGGGTGAAGTCCTCTCTGTTTTTCCATGCAACACATGCAGAATCATTACTTAAGAAACCAGAAGTTGACTATAAAATGTAAACTACAGTTCTTAAAAAAAACCCACAACCCAAATTTTAAAAAAATCCAAACAAACAAACCACCCACTGCCTCCCCACTCACTTAAATTCAAGGAGGATCACATTTTCCTTGTATGAAACCTGCCTGTAGGCAGGAATGAGCTCCATAGAGGTAGTAACCAAGTCAAGGTTGGTTTACTACAAGAAGTGGACATGGCAATACCGAGAGCGGTACATATTTATAGGGCTATGGGAAAACATATTATGGAAAAATATTAAAAGAAGTGAAAGAAGAGAAATAATGAACAGTTGTGAATTTGGTTCCAAATACATTCCAAGTCATAAAGACAATACAATAGGAAACAAACTCCCAAGACAAGACTCATTTTGTGTTAAGCATGGAGGCACCTGAAAGAAAAAGTGAAATGTCCAACATAAGTGATGTGATATGTGTGGTGAGTAATTTTTCTGGAAGTGCCACTTCCAGGTAAAAGGGCTACACTGACTACATGCAAGTGGTACATAAAATGACAAAACTAATGCAAGAGTGAAATATTAATGAACAGTAATGGAAGAATAAGAGCTCTGGTTATAAAAGAGGCAACACATTTTTTTCCATTTCTCAAAAAATTTAACAAAGTTCTTCTAGAACACAATGGTTTCAAACATCAGAAATAAGTGAACAAAAAGAGAACAAGGGGAAAAAAGTATCACAGCCAGTCATTACAAGCACATAAAGAAATTAGCAATCATTCTACATGAAAATACCCCCAACACACACATCACAAAACTCCTATGCTAATCACAGGGACAAAATACACTCTTATAAACCCACATTGGTGTATCTGAAAAAGATCAGTCTGAAATGGTGAAACAAAGTGTCACGCATGATTTCTTTGCAAATTACATTCTGCACTTGAATATTATTGACACAGAGGTGTCATGGTTTAGCCTCAGTCAGCAATTAAGCACCACCCAGCCACTCGCTCACCTCTCCTTCCCCCAGTGGGATGGGGGAGAGAATCAGTGAAAAATGATAAGAGAACTCGTGGGTTGGGATAACCAGCTGTCCTGGCTGTGTCCCCTCACAGCTTCTTAGAAAGAAAAAAAATGGGAACACAGGTGCATTATAAGAAACTGAAAAAGTCCTTCAGTCAATATAAACATTGCTTGGCAACAAGTCCAAAACATAGCCTCATACTAAAAACATTAGTATGTTATCAAAATTCTCAGCAGAAAACCAAAACATAGCCTCATACTAGCTACTGTGAAGAAAATTAACTTTATTCCAACCAAAACCAGCAGAAGAGGTATTGTTGGTTTGCAAAGAGAAAGAAAATGATTTTCATAAAACATGTATGATGGACTGATTAATGCAAAAGGATGAACTAAAGACACTGTGAAGAAAATTAACTCTGTCCTGAATGAAATCAGCACACCTAGAGAGAAGGTAACCCAGAGACACAGAATGTGACCAAGAGCATCACCCACAGAAACAGAGACAACATATGGGGGGGAGGGACAGACACATGACCTGGGGGGGAGACTGCATGACCCAGCGGGGGCCAGGGTGGGAGGGAAGGAATGGGACATGACCCAGACAGGGTGCATGTGACTGACAGAGAATGGCCCATAGAGTGTGTGAGTTGGGGTGTGTGGGGGTGGGTGGGTGTGTGTGTGACTCAAGAGAACGCTAGTGTGACTGAGAGAGCATGACTCACAGAGAGAGAGATAGTGTTAACCAGAGAAGGAAAATGCATGACTCAGAGAGAAAGAGAGCTTGAGCCAGAGAGAGAGATGGTGAGGATGACCCAGAGAGAGAGCAAAGATAGCCCAGACAAAGTGATCTAGAGTGAGAGAGAACAAAAGACTGCAGCCGGGCATGGGTGACCACCCGTATAGAGAGGGTAATTCAAAGAGAGAATGAGTGTGCACAACCCAGAAAGAATGGGGAGGCAGTTCAACACAGAGAGGGAGAGTGACCCACAAGGGGGGGTGGGGTGGTGTCCAGAGGAAAAGAGAGCTTGAGGGACAGAAACAGAGGTCACACAATAATGAGAGGAACACCAGTTTTGTGTC
>NW_010228030.1:0-2871 GCF_000690775.1 Eurypyga helias
TTAGCAAAGCAGCTAACAAAGGTGTCAGGGAGAGTGAAGAGAATGTAAACAAGTGAAAGTGTGTGGTCCCTGAACACACCCGGATTACGTACTGAATGAATAGCATGGAATTCAATACTCCTTCGGTCAGTTTGGGTTACCTGTCTGAACTGTGTGTTCTCCACACTGCCTAGAACGAGAAAGTTGGGAACGCAGCTGCAGTATCAGAAGCTGAGCGAGACCTTGAATTTGGTGCAAGCAGTCCCTAGCACCAGCTAAAACGATGCCTTATCAGCACTTTTCTCAGAGTAAATCCAGAAACATAGCTTCATACCAGCCACTGTAAAGAAAGTTAACTCTTTCCTGACTAAACCCAGCACAAGGTTGTTAATAAAAAAAAGTGTGAATGTCTTCCTGAGCCAGCCGCACCAGCATGAGGGACGTGTATACATGGGTCAGCCCAACATAAGAGTACAAAAACTGAGCAGCTAGCAAAATGAACTTTAGAAAGAGCAATAGATTTGATCTGGCTTCAACACATGTATTCCTTCCCAGCAATTGTGAATGCTCACTGTCATGATGGTGAGCATATAGAGACTGGTAAAGGGAATCACATCTGTGTTGTGATCCAACTATATACTACAAATGCTATATTGTGCTTGTGTTGTGATTTCAGTACATTGCTGTATCACTCTGCTGAATCAAGATAGTGTAATATCAAATATCTTCAGAAAAGTAAATTTGGTTTTAAAACATTAAACCCTCCTCATGTGGAATATCTAAAGGAACCTATTCATAGTATTGGACTCTGACACGTATATTTGGTACTCTTATGATTTTGTGTACTCTAACTAGGCTTCTGGAACTACCAGAAGAAACAAGAAAAAATATACTTGAAAGAATGTTTAGGACAAACTGTTGAAACAGAGTACAAATAGGACATTGCTTCCATTTATTTGCTGCTACAAAAGGCAAGCTACACTATGCTAAACCTTACTCTCTTGGCAACTAGTTGATAAATAAAAACTATTCCAACTAATAATTTCTTTCTCCTTGGTTCACTGTGAACAGATCTGAAGGGAAAGAACAAAAGTTGCTATTATTATATATGAAGAGTATTACAGGGAGAAGGAAGAAATGCAAATTTTGCACTAGCTACCAGCCCCTCTACCCAAAGCCTCTAGCAACCACAGAGAGAGAAGCCAGTCATCTTATCACTGATGAATACAGGGATACATTTAGCTAAGTAATGCAATCTGCATTTTATAACTGCATTTTAACAGGAAATTTCCTCACAGAATGCAGTAAAAACCCTCCTGGAATGTCTTATATAGCAAATTCCTACCCAAGCTGAATCACCTCTGTTACCTGTGTAAGTCTGTAAGGAACATGAACACACATACACACACAGAGAGTAGACACTGGATTAGGAACAGCTTTGATTTATATAGTTCAGAAGTCTGCTTACTAATTATACAAAGCAAAGTTCTTTGAAGTTCAAACAAGGACATTTTGGACTTAAATACGCTGTTGTATTTTCTAACCTTATATGAAGATGTTCTGTTTCTGCAGCTCCTAGATATTTCTAAATATGGTGAGAGTTCTAATATGAGGTTTCAAAACATTATTATGCGATTATTCTATACTGCTCAAAATCTTGCCCAGGAATTTTTCCAGCTCTAGTATTAATGCAAACTGTTGACCTGAGGAATAAACATTTTGGTGACCTTTAACAAATTTCAATTTCATAATTTTAACTCAGTCCCCCAAAAAGTATAATGGCCATGGTTGTTACAAAAGGACAAAGAGTAAAACAAAACTAAGAGCCATGGAACTGGTCAAAAAAATAAAAACTACCACGATTAACCAGATGCAGTAATATGTGCCACAAAAGTAACTGGCACTATGTAGTGAAAAACTGTACATCATACTGTTTTTTCATATTTTCCAAGGCAAAAGATATCCGTTTTTAGTGTAGTCCAGTGTCAGTCAGCAATGCTAAACAAAGACAATACACTAGCCAGATTTTGTAAATTGGTCTGCTCTAGAGATGACGCTAATTACAACATGCAAATTGTTGGTTAGTATAAAATACACTATATTGAGCAACATAAGTATGGACATCCCTTTTTAAAGGTAGACTGTGAGAACAAAGTGTCTTGCAAACAGACTCCAGATATGGACCCATTGAAGAAAGGATAGTGAAAGTGCACCCTCAACAGAGGCAAGGCTGGTTGACTCTCAGGAGCAGCTGCAAAGAAAATCCATCACTTGCCTATTCATATGATCTCTGTAAAAGGTGCTGCTGACACCATACTTGCTTTCCGTGAGTGGGGAGAAGGGGACTGTGTCACTATCTTCCCTAAGAGGATCAAACACTTGCATTGGCTTAATATTGGTTTCTCCTCTAGAATTCACAGCTGACACTAGTTATTTCTAAGAGGTTTTCCACTCAACAAGAAAAAAAAAAAGTGGGGGAAGAAGATATTGGCAAATATTTAAATAAATAATGTGTAAGCAACTGCTCTTATTAAAGAAACAGGAAAAAATAGGCATCTTGCTCAGCCTTTTAAACTTTTGTATGCATGTATGGATTATAACAAATCCAGACCTGCACACTTAGCTTAATGACTGCTGTATTGGGAATATGTGGCAGGGCTTTGGTAGCAGGGGGATGGTGGTGCTGGAGGGGCGGCACCTGTGGGAAGAGGAAGGGTTTCCCCCTGTGATGGACACAGCCAGTTCCATGTCTCTCAGCAAAAAACCACGACACCCACCACAGGCCAAAGATGAGCTAATCAGTGCAGTTTGTGGTGCCTCTGTGAAACCATATTTAAGTGTTCTCATTTAACCCCATGTCCTGGTCAAAGGCAGTGATGAGCTGCTCTCCTA
>NW_010228031.1:0-1369 GCF_000690775.1 Eurypyga helias
TTGTGGTATTTTGCTAGCCGGAGTGTAAACCACGACAGTGATCTCCTGGTGGAAGGGTCCCACCCTAGCTCCTGATGGCACCATTTTTATATAGTCAAGACCCAAAAACTCCGCCTCGTTCCAGGAAACTTCATGCAATGGTAGGCATGGTCTGGTTCAGCGCAGGCTTGTTGTGTCCTTCTCAGGGTCAAAAATCGGTGCCTCAGTCTTACTTGTGGCTTCCTCCGTACCAATAAATGTTTAAGGCAAATATCAATGCATCTGTCCATCACACCAGCCCATGACTTAAGCTTTGATTGGTTTCGGCTCCTGAAGTCCTTGTAGTCCTTGTTCACAGGGGTAATGTGAGAAAGATATCAGAAGGAAGTATAGAGGAAGTAGAAGTGTCATACGATAGCTATGCTAACAACATCTTTTTTTAAGCATAACATATCTAAATCTAACTGATCTTACAAAACCAAAATGTGTCCCAGGCCAAGTTTGAGGACTTGCTTATGGATCTGGGGAACCCAAAGAAGAAGGTCTATATTGGAAACAAACATATTAAAAGAATAATTACTGCAATAGCTAACAAAATAAGTACCCCAAAATGAATTAACAGAGCAGTATACATTTTGTCGTTAGTCCCCAGGTTCCAGCAATACAAACCTGGTCATTGTTGTAGATCACGGCACTCATGGTCATTGCTGAAGCTGGTGGATACGCTACCCTGTCTTGCCAGAAATGGGGTCTGCATATACAGCACAAAAATGGATTTCCACACCCCTAGCCCAGAGTGCTTGTGTGGTTTAGGCCTGGGTACTCTCGTATTTGCCATATTGAATTGCTATTTCAGCAAAGGGTATGGTAAGGAGCAAATACAGTTTCAAAAAAAATAATGCTGCAGTCTGCCTGGCAGTGTAGTAGTATGGAATTCGGATTCCGGCAATAGCCCAGTCTGGTCTACCAATTGGCTTCTGGGGGCTGTCCAAAGGATGCATATTGATGTCCCGCTTATATCAGGAAGCTCTTTTGGAAAAATTGAAAATGTGTTTAGGAGAAAGGGAAGGTATTCCCACACCACATGCAGCCCCATGCCAGATTCAAAGGAGCTGTATACCAGACCATTTTACAGCTAGCCCTATCTTTGTAACCCCACAAATGTTATTAAGGGTTGAAAAGGTACTGTTACATTGTTCATCTTGATTGTTCCATCCTTTGGATGGGTATCCCCAACAGGAAACACATATCCCTTAAAAGGGTTCGCGCACCAGACAAAAACGAGGTTTCAAGTGGATCACCTGGTTCTTCAACACAAGTTATAAATTTAGAACAGTTAAACAAAGGACTAAGATCATGTGTGAGAATGTGTCGTGGTTTAACTCTGGCT